>NW_026562544.1:70000-100000 GCF_027474105.1 Poeciliopsis prolifica
CTGTAAAAACAATGTTCACATATTTTCTAAGACCGAATGCTTTATTTGATTTTCTGTTTTCATCTTGTTCGACTGGAGCTTCTAAAATGTGTTTCCTATTCTTCTTGCTTCATTTTAAGCAAATATTTAAAGCTTGTTTCTGCACATAAGACAGTAAATCCAATTTGAAATCCTTAATGATTGAAAAAGGAAAACATTCATTATTAACCTCAGAAGTGAGTTAATTACTAAACGCTTTGAAGCCAGAGAAGGAAACTTAAAAGACGAATAATCCCATTCAGACCCAGTTTGGATTCTCTGAAAACCAGCATGCAGGTCTGTGGACTGTGGGAGGAATCTGGAAAAAACCAGTAAGATACTGGGAGGCAAACCAGCTCCAATCAGGAGATCATGAACCATGCAAGCAATTAAAATATAGTCATTAATTATGATCAAAATAATCAAACCTCTGATGTTCTTATTGCATTTGTTGCTTCTTCTTACATTTTTTGGGAAAAATGTGTAAAAATGTTGAGATTTTCTGTGTGCAGCACTTTGGGAGAAGCTCCGTTAAAGCACCTGACTCTGATTTATGGAAGCAGGGTGAGCAATAAGTCAACTGAGTAAAGGCCAATAAAAAATTAATAACTGGCTCCACATTAAAAAGCCAGCAGCAGATGATCTGGTGAAGATCCACATTTTTAACTTTTTTTGGATGGTTTTACCTCCTGGTCTGTTTACAGAAAAACAGCAGAAGTGATGAGCCTGCTTAGCTTTTTTTTAATCATCTCTCCACATTTTCACCCAGAGAAGATAAAATATTCTGCAGCCAGACGACTTCGTCAGGCTGAAAGGGAATTAGAGATAAATCACCCAGCCTCCTGCTGGGTGGATGTGGGATTCCTGGGAAGATATCGCAGCATCTCCTCTGTGACCGGAGTAACAATAGACTGCAAACTCCCCTGGAATCCACAACCAGATCTGGATTCCTCAGAGTCTCCAGACTCATTACGGCAGCACAGATTAGTCTGATCAAAATGTTTAATTCCTTCACATTCATCCCTAATCTCATTGTTTTTATGCGCATCTTCGTTCTGCTGGTCTGGTCAGCGTCTGAGGCGTCGTCGGTAAAATATTTACTGATTGAGAATGTGGTTCTGCTGAAGATTTTGAGCTTTTCAGCTGAAGTGAGGAAAGGTTGAAGGAAACCTCTGAGCTGACGACCTCGCCTTGACGAGGTAAAGTGCTGCGAGGGTCCTTCACTCATCAACAGCAGAAAGTTATGCAAACAGCTGCAAAACACAAAATATGACCAAGTATTTCAGTCAGATTTCTACTGCAAATATCTCAGTACACTTCAAATAAAACAAAAACTAACTCGAGCTTGTTTTAAGTCAATAATTTCTTAATCTAGATGTAAAACTATTAGTTGAAATAATCTGACAGGGGAAGAAGGCATGTCCCCATATTATGTATTATAATATATAATAGGAAAACAAGTTAAACACAACATTTTTCCCCTTAATAGTTGTGATATGTAAACATATTGTTGTGTCTAAGTTCATATATGTAAGTATATAAACTTAAAGTGTCTTGTTGCTCATATTTCTTGCAGAATACAAATATTTACCAAGACTAAAATACTTGGTGAGATTTTGTGTTTTTGCAATGTTGTATTTAACTCTCAAGTAAATACAATTTTAAACCTTGTACAGGTGTAACCAGATCGTTATAGAATCAGAAATCTCTTCTTTGTTGTTAGATTATATTATGCTCACTAAATCAGTTTCAGAAAAGTTTTCCTCTGCCAAACCAACAGGGGGCAGTAAAGAGCAAAGCTAAAACCTGTAAGCCAATCACATTGCTTCAAAACAAAGACGACTTCCTGTTAGGAATTAAACATGGTGATTAATTTGAGTGGGAAGATATACAAGTTTAACTACTTTTAAATAATGAATTAGAAATAAAAAGTCATTAAAAGCAAAACATCAAAGCAAGTATGTGGATATATTGGCGCATTATTTGGGCCAGTATGTCCACACGCATTTATTGAACACGCAGATAGAGTTTTTAAATCTCCTCTTAGGTTGGAGTTTTTTAAATTTACTAGTTTTTAGGGACATTAAATGGAGTTTTACTCATAAAAAATACATTATTTTCCTCAGATACTTATGAATCTGTTTTACCCGTCAGCAGGAACGTCTGATGCCTCCATCCAGAAACGTTACCAGCATGAAGCCAACCAGACGATGGTCCATCTTTCAGCTCTGCCCGCGGTCACAGTCCCACAGGAGATTTATGTTGGAACTTTTTTTTTTTTTGCAGAACTCCAGTTCCTGTCTTTTCGGCCCGGTGAGAAATGAGACGGAGCCTTTTCTGAGCCTCACCAGTAACCCCGAGATGAGTGCAGGGCCATTATCACCACATGTGGGTGAACTGCCTTAAAATGCCTTCCATACATCACATGGCGACGGGAACACAGAGGGCTGAAAGGCTGAGCTGCATCTTTCTGCCACAGCATAAACAGCTTTAAGGTTTTCCTTCTTGTTGCTTCTCGTTGCTAAGTTGGATGTTTCTCAGAAATTCTGCTAAAAATGGTTCAGTAAAAAGGCTATGTGTCGAGAGATTCTAAAAAACATCCCAAAAAACACAGAGTAATTCTTAAGCAAGTAAATTTGTGCTTTTCTGTGTCTGGAAAATGAGCCATTTAAAAAAAAACCTCCAGAGAGAAACATCATATATCAGCAGGCACGCCCCGTTACCTAGCAACCCGTTACCTAGCAACCCGTTACCTAGCAACCCCAGCGGAGCCCAGCCCGTTACCTAGCAACCCCAGCGGAGCCCAGCCTAGCAACCTGAGTTTAGTTCCAACTCATTTGATATTTCCGCTGTATGCGCTGTACAACGGCTGCTGGAAAAGACAAGTGTTTTGTTGTTGACTTACCATCCAGGAACCACTTAATGCATTCTTGTTGACAGTGCAGGAGGTTCCACTTTTGCTTTTCAAAGATGTACGGTTGTATCTATTTGCAGACATTTCATGTGTGAGTGTAAACACTGAGTCAGGGGGCGTGGCCATCAGCAACTTATTGGATTTAAAGTGACATACACACTAAAACCGCTCATTCTGAAACGTCTGACTTACTTTGTGCAACAAATGTATGAACATGTTTTATATTCATAATCTGTTCAAAGAAGCATAGAAGGTCACCTTTAAAGGGTTAGTCACTTCAGTAACCCCAACTCTGTTTCTATTAAAATGCTACAGAAAGCTACTGCTCTTTAATAAGTTGCTTTATCAGAACCATTTTGTCACTTTTTTGTTGTTTTTATTTATTTGTTTACGGCCCTGATGCTCGCTTCACCTGCAGATAACTGATTTGGGATGTTTAGCGCCCCTAGTGGTGGTTGTGTCAATGGAAAGTTCCAGCACCGTGGAAGGGACGCAGCTCCGCGTTTCCTGCTCATGTTCG
Organism: Poeciliopsis prolifica; assembly: GCF_027474105.1. NCBI lineage: Eukaryota > Metazoa > Chordata > Actinopteri > Cyprinodontiformes > Poeciliidae > Poeciliopsis > Poeciliopsis prolifica. The sequence continues at coordinate 73,453 of NW_026562544.1, forward strand.
GCTCATGTAAATCTGTAAGTCACTAAATTATGATGTTCAGTTTATTTCTTGATGAAATCTTTAGTCTATGGTTCTTAAACTGCGTTTAGCAAAGTTTACACGGAAGTACGCATGCTATCTTGTATTGAATTTCATGGAAATTAGCGTTAGCATGCTAGCACACCGGGCTACTAGTTTCTCATCGGTTTATATGTCAGTTAGCTTTAGCAGATATTGAAATAAAAGTAATAATAAAAATGAAATGATGGCTCCACAGGCTGTTCACTGTCTGTCTGCGGGTCTTGTGAGGATTGAACACTTTTAGAAAGTTAGCTAATGTTAGCTTCAGGGCCAGAGGCTTCTTAAAACCACAGCAGTTGTTATGCTAATGTTCAGGTAACGCTTTATGCTCTCTGCTTGCTGTTGTTTTGGTCCGGCGAGGCCCAAGAGGGAAGCAAGCAGCTGAACACAATAGGGCCAAACAAAGCTTAGCAGCTTTGCTAACAGCTTTAACCATTGCAGCGTTTAGGATTTAATTCAATGACTAACTTTCTTTCAACTTTATGAATGTCCAAAATAAAATTGGGATGTCTGTACAGCAGTGATTATTCCCTGTCTTCATATTCAGACAAAAAGCTCTTATCTCACCTCTATGACCATATTTCAATAGTCTGTGTTTTTAAACATTTTGAAACTAGTTAAACAGCCAAGGCACCGGTTTAGAAGAAAATTCAACAAATGAATGACAAAATTAAAGGATAGAATTAATAGAGAAATACTCCCTATCCTGTCTGACTGTTCATTTAAAGGGTACATTTATGTATCATTGCGCGTTTGGGAAGCTGTTTGTCTGCTAAATGCCTCAATACATCTTACCAAAGTTCTTAATTTGTTTGTTAAAAATAATCCAAAGTCACGTCCGATGATCCAGCAGCTTGTAGAACTGCCTGAATTTCAGCAGTTTGCTTCCCGGCGTTGCTCTGTGAAGGTCCCACCACAACATTTCTGACTTTGACTAGGCCCTTCCAGCATCTTGATTCTCATCTTTATCAACCATTTTGTTGTGGATTTTCTCCTGTTTTATGGGTCATTGACATGGTTTGAACCGAACTTCAGCTTTTTATATTTGACTCTTTCATGGTCCCTGAGCATGATTCCTCCTGCACTGTGCTCGATGTAAACAAGAGCTCTTCCAGACTACTTAGGCAGAAAAGTTGCTATTTAAGCAATAGATTTCCATAAAAGCAGAACTGTGCAGCAGTGTAGAGGAGCAGCTAAGCTGAGGGTCTGGGACATCATCATCAGCAGGACGGGAAATTATAATGACAAGCTTTGCTGCTTTAATTGGAAACTGCACACACGCTTTATGGTCTCTGATAATTGCATGCTGAATGCTACAAGGTTGTTCTCAATGTCAAACTGACGGCCGATGAATAAAATGACCTTAAGCTAACCAATATGATGGGGGTGATTAAAATGTATGTGCTGAGAAAACAGATGTGAAGCCTGAGAGGATGCGGAAAGGGTCGACGGCCTCAGCGTTTCAGTCAGTGTATCGGAGCTGACAGGCCTGTTGGCACACGCATTGCACTTATAGAGCCGTCTGATGCGTTTAGTGAAATTCCATCTCCGGTCGGAGCAGCGAGCTAATGCTAGGTGGGCGGGCTGGCAGTGCTTCTTAATGAGCAAGTTGGCATTTTAGAGACAGTGGCTAAATCAAACTTCGACTGGATCCGCAGAGGAGAGAAACTCTTCCACTTCTTGGATTTGAAACCAGTTTGCTTGAAAGAACAACCGTACTGTTGAGGTGGAGATAATAGCTGCATTTCAATCACAAAACTTAGTTAAAAAAAAACACAACTTCACAATTTCAGAGTTTTTAACACAATTAAAATCACATATGATAAGTTTATTTGCGTAATAAGTCATTGAAAAACACCTTATGTTTTGATCCTCTAACTATTTCCTGTCATCATCTTTGTAGTTTCTGTCAGTAGCAACATCCGGTTGTTCATGTGACTGTGATGTGAAAAGAGTTTCCTTTGCAGTTTTTCAAAGTAAACAAATTTTTATATGGCCAAAAATTATCACCTCGTTCTAGCGACAAAACCTTCCATAAAATAAGCGAGACTTTTTCTTAGTTTTTTTTTTTTTAATTGTCGTGTTTCTGTTAAACAAATTTATTTTTTAATTGTTTAGCTTTGTGTTGGTCTGTCATATTTTGACTCTGCCAAGACAATAAATAAATAAAATTAAGAGTCATATTATATTCTTGTTGAAATAATATCAAAATAAAGTGAAAAATTGTAACTTTATTCTCAAAATGTTATGGCTTTAGTCTTGTAATATGACTACTCGTAATCTAATTTTTGAAAAACATTTTTAGCATGGCCCTGATGAAATAAATTTTAGTTTCTATTTGTTAAAAAATAAACCAGATAATTTAAAGTCCAGGTAATTTGGTATTTCTGTATCTATCAGCTTAAATTCAGACAATCTGAGGTAAAAGTCATTGTAAAAAAGTTTTCAAAAATTTGAGCCACACTTATTTCAATCTTGTTTTTTCCAGTTTAATTATCAACAACTAGGAGATTTCTCTGCAAATCAAGTTTTTATTGGCTGATTTGTTTCAAGCAGCTCGTTCAATAACTGATAGAGGCCTCGTTTCAGGACTAATGCTTCCTGGGTGCTGGATCGACAGATGGGATGGACGAGCTCAAAGTGATGTTAATGCTGTTGTGTGGTATAAACGGCAGCAGTTAAGATTGCTGAAAGCATCAATTTGTCTGATTACTTCAGCTGCTGCTTTAACAAGGCGAGCTGTGAGTTTCCTTCTCTCCCCTTTGTTCTTTGAACAAACATATTGAGCTGAAGTTTGCTGATTGGAAAACGCAGCGTGATGCCGATATGAGGAAGGAAACAAGCTGATAAAAGAGCAGAAATAGCCTCACAACAATCCAGACAGCTTCTGAGAAAAGAATAGACTGATAAAGATGAGGACATGTCGGCTTATTTCCGATGGGAGTTGGACTCAGAGTTTGTCTTTCTGCTCTTAACCCTTCTTGGCCGAAGGTATCGGCGGCGACGCGGTCTAACCCCGTACCGTAATTCTGTGATACTTTGCGCTATCTGAAAAATCCCAACGGTTTCTGAAAGGGGAGACGTTGCGCTTTCCAGCCAATTAGTGATTGAACAGATCTGTGATTGATTACTAATTTAAACACCTGTGAGAGAGTTGGTTTATGGGCCTCGAGATTTAGCTGAACCAAGATGCACCGGATTCTGCAGCACGTCTACATGCTACGGTTGTCAAAATCAAGCTAGCATAGCTGATGTACTTCCATCGCTTTTTTTTCCTGTTTTAAATGTTTTTCCTGACCTTATCTGGTTGTTGTTTTGTTGACAATTGGCAGCAAATCACTGAATCCATTTTTCTTTCATATATGTCACACATTTAGGATTTAGTGTTGGCAGCTAAAACTGGTGGTACGAGCTTCACAATGTTGCTCGTACCACAGTGTCCACAGCGCATTTCATAATGCAAGCACTTATGAAACAAACAATAACCATTACATTTTGTTAAATACTATCATCAGCAGGCAAAAATAAGTTAATCAATGCTCTGTTTTCTACTGATCAAGAGCATTTCTAAAGATGGGTCTGTTGCCTTGATTTATAGGAAGTCAGTGTTTTGGATGTTTTGCAGTTTTCTGGAAGTTTGTGTGAGACCTCCAATTTGGCCCAGTTACTACAAATAAGCTGCTGGACACAAACTGGTGTGATGCAAAAAAAAAAAAAAAAAAATGTTTTCATTGGAGTTCAGCAAAAATAAAATTTTAATGTGGCTGAAAAAAAACACTTTTTAAAATTGGCAAATAAATTTCCAGAATTTTTTGGTGAATAGAAAAGGAGCTACTGTCTGCTTTAACTGGGTCGGCCAGCCACCCAACCAGCAGAGCTCGTTTGTACTGGGATCGTTGTTTTGGTCGTCTGGTGACCAAAGGTCCAGCAGAGCCTTTCAGCTCAGGTATTTCTGCTTTCTCAGAGCAACCAGACCTCGACTTCACCGCATGACGGACAGCAGCTGCGTAAAATTTTATCTGCATGCTAATTTTGACCCTTTTACTTGTCAAACCCTGTAAACGTTTCTATTTTCCTGACATTTGCACTAAATGTCACAACCTTATTTTCTAAATGAAGCTATTTTCTTGAAGCGAAAACAGAAAAAAAGTCAGAGATATATTTAGGGACGAGAGCAGCAGAGGAAATGTTCCCTTTCCTTAAACCGGTGTAATTATGTTGAAAGCAGCTGCTAAAGGTCAAAGACGAAAACGCCGTCGTGTCTTCGCCCCACCTCTCCGGCATCAGGTTTTCTGCTTCACAAAGGCCCAGGGGGCGCCGGCGTTCAGCAGGGCAGCAGGTGTATAAGCTGCAGTTATTTGTTGGACAATGAGGTGGAGGTGGTGAATCCATCACCGCACGCCGCTGACCTTTCCCTGATCTTTTGTACGGCGTTCAGCGGCGGCTTATTGCTCCGCTTCACTCGGGTTAATGACCTGTCAGCCTGAGTGATCCCTGAAGGCGGCGAGCTGTGACAGCGAACGAACACCAATCAGGAGGCAGAGCCGGGTCAGAACCGGCAGCTCAGACAGCGAGTAACGGCAGAACCCGGATCCCTGGCCGACCCGACTCAGAACAGAAACCTGGACCGAAACTTTGGTTCTGAAAATTAAAACATTTTGATCTAAAAAAATAATTATATACGTTTAGCAAAAAGCACATTTTTAATAAAATTTTAATCAAACATTTGAGATTAAATGTTTTAATCTAAGTTTTTTTTAAATAAAATGTTTTTAATCTAAAAATGTTTAAAATTTTATATTTAATTTTTTAAGATGAAAATTTTAAAGAATTTTCAATAAAAAAATTTACAGATCTTTTACAGGTGAGAAGCCTGTGAAATATACGACTCCTTATTACGGCCACTGTAGATGCATAAACAAAAAGGAGCAAATTTCCACCAGGATTCTCAGAAAATTTTAGATTAATTTCAAAAATTTTCTAGAAAAAAAACAAGAAAATCTGAATTCAAAAGTCAGTCATTTGCTGGAAAAAACATGGACATTTCTGAGTTTGAAAGTAAAAAAGTGTTCAACTTTTGGAACCTTTGGAAATTTCAGACATTTTTTTTCAAGCGCAATTTTGACTTTTGAAACTCAGAAGTGTCCATATTTTTTATTTCTGAGATGAATCTAAGAAATCAGTTTGTTCTAAAAAAAAAAAAAAATCGGACTTCCCAAACTTGTAAATTTTCTTCTTTTTTTAAGATGATTTTTTAAAATCTTTTTTTTTTTTTAAAGGTTAATTTTTTCCGAGCAAATTTTCCACATTTAACTTGAGAAATTTCCAATAATTTTCCAATGACATTTATGTGTCTAATCTCAAAATTTCTTAGCTTTTGGCAGAATTTTTTGGGGAAATGTACTTTGGCAATCCTGTTTTGCTTTTGTCACCTAAAAGTTATCAAACAATTTTACTGAAGTAAGAGTTGGAAGAATTTGTCAGAAAAGGCGACTGAAGTATTTAGTAGTGATTTAATATTATTAAAGTAACGTCACATCTTGCTGTTTGTCCTCTTGTCGAGGTGATGCTGCCATTTTGTGCCGTTTTATTTCTTGTAGTTTTAGCACCATTTTGTTGCAGCTTTAAACGAGCGTCATGCTGACAATTCACCTCACAAAAATCTATTTTCCTTCATGTCTTGAACCTCATTTTCGGGACTCAGATAAGATTTGTGTTTTTTATTTAAGCTTCTGTCTGTTCTGTTAATCCCGGCTTCTCTTTTTTACTAAATAATGTGAATCCGAGCAGCAGCTCGTTGCAGAGCAGCTTTAAAAGTTGCTGCCGGGTCCAGCAGGATGAATAGCCGAGGTCTGCAGAGTCGTGTGTTTTATTTAAAGTTGCTGCGCTGCAAAACCAGGACATTTTTGAGAAATGGCTGACGCGCTAACTCCTTAAACTCTGGGGTGAACAAAAATAATCAATTTTTACAATATTTAACTCTTGGTGTAAAAGAAATTCAAAAATTTACAGACTAAAAAGAAGTCTTTGATCTTATTGTTTTATTTACGATTTTAAATATTTGTATTTTGTGGAAATAAAAGTAATGTATTTTGCTTAATTTTTTATGAATAGATTATTTTAGAAAGCATTTCACAATTGTAAAACTTTTATTTAAATGTAAAGTTACATCTACTTTACTAATCCTGCAGATAGTGACTCATTTAGAGCTCGGTTCTGGTTCTGCAGAGCCGGAACCAGAACCAGGTTTCTTCCTGTTAAAGGGTTAGAGTTTTTTCTCTCCACTGTCGCCACATGCATCCTCAGAATGAGGGATGGATCAACGCCAACGCAGGCCACTTTCTGTCTCTGGGATTAAATTCTGCAATAACTCGTTATAATTTGCTGCCTTCCTTATGGAAACATTTTAAATAATCTGAATGATAAATTAAGATTTTTGTGAATTAACGCTGCATGAATAAATTGATGTCATCTCATGATAGATTTATTTTATTTTGCCATGGAATAAATTTGCTCTAAGTTTGCTCTGTGATCTTGAGCTACAGGAATAAAAGATGGATTTATATGCAGCTCCAGTACAGTGGAGGCTGCTGTATTATGATGTAGGTTTTGCAGAAACAAACCATTACACACACACACACGCAATTATTCATCAACGGTATCTCTGCACACACTCTGCAGCAGCTTTTATACACCCACTCTCACCGATAAGCAAATCTGGGACATTAATGGGAGACAAACCTTCCCAAGGACCGTTTCCCCAAGTTGTGCAGGAAGGATTCAAGCTGAGATAAGAAGGGGTAAACTTTTTATTTTTTTTTTCCCTCTGTGCACAGAGTCTTACCAAAATACAGACACAAAACGTCAAACAGCAGAAACAGTGCAAGGCGCTGGCTGAGTCAGCAGCAGACGAGGTGACACGGTGGAAACTGCTGCATCTCCGTTTTGATAACCAGCCAACAGAAGCGCTGAAGCTTTCATCTGGGGACCTTGTCAGGGTGGAGTAATGTGCTGGAGCTTCCCAATCCCAGCTCTGCTTCCCTAAGACAGTCGAAGAGGGAAACTAATCCATCTTCATTGGTTCACAGCTGCAGTGCAGCATGCAAACCTCTGCAGGGGAATACACCAGCTCCACGCATGCATGCAAAACGCCCGGCGAACGCGCTGAGCTGGGCAAAACCTGGGTCCATGAAGCTACCAAACCAGGTGAATGCATAACATTACTGTAGATGATTACTGTGGCTCTGATCAGGTTACCGTATCAACGACTGAATCAGCTGAAAAATAAACACGTTTGATGCATAAAGGATTAATATGGGGATAAAACATTTTTACATCCTCAGCACATTTCAGCAACAAGACAAGTCAAAGTTTTACATCAGAAAAATAAAACAAAAATCTATTTAAAAACCTGCAAGCAGTTATTAGTTACTTTTACTTGAGTAATTTCTAGAAAACAAATAAATTTGGAGTATTTTTATTACACTGTATTTTTTACTTGGCCTATAATTGATCCTCTCAATCAGTGAGTAACTTAATGAAATTAAATTAACCAAAACCTCACCAGACTCAGACTCACCTACACTTTTTGTCAAAGTTTCAAAAGTCTTTCAAGAAATACCTGGATTTTTTTCTTTTGATTTTATTTATTTAAATTATTTCATTTTGGTCCATAAAATACCCCAAATTTCCACAGAACTTTACATTTGGTCTGTTGGATGATGCAATTTTTAAATATTAAATGATTTGATTAGTTACTCAGTACTTCAGTAGACTTTTTTACCAAATATTTATTGTCGTTTTTGGGTGAATACTTTTAGTTGAGTGAAAATATGTTGAAGGTAGTGCTACTTTTACTTGAGTGTAACTTTGGGTACTTTTCCAACCTCTGGCAGTAACAAACATTACATTTGGCTGAGTGTCATCATCAGAACACATTGAATATATTGGTCAATGTTCAAATTATTATTAAAGTTAGCCGCTAGCACGTGGAGGTTAGCCGTTAGCGTGGAGGTTAGCTGATAGCATGTAACATCTAGCATATTGAGGTTAGCAGGTAGCATGTTGAGGTCAGCTGCTGCATGTATAGATTAGCAGCTAGCATGTTGAGTTAGCCTGAACCAAGTAGAGGTTAGCAGCTAGCATGTACAGGTTAGCTATTAGCATGTAAAGGTTAGCAGCTAGAGGTTAGTAGCTAATAAGTAGAGGTTTGGTCTAGTTTGTGATATTTACTTTAGAGCTAAATATTTAGCTTCAAGTTAAAGTCAAACATCTGAAGCTCAAAATGATTTTAATGAAGATTCAGCATCAAATATTTTACTTTTTATTAAAGCATCAGATATAGAAAACTGAACTGATTCGTTTCTGCAACTATGTTTTTCGACTTTCATTCCATCAGGGCAGATTTTTCCCAATTTTCCTCACCTCTCGCTACAGATGCATCCCATTCAGCTGAGGAGCGAGCGTTATTTTCTGAGAGATGAAATATTGTCACATTAGGATAGATGGGGTGAGAAAATGTGGCTGGGTTGTTCACATAGAGTATATTAGAGCATCGTAATGACTAAAGCAGATGGTGTTGACAGGATTAATTCTCCTTTTTTTGCCTTTTTTGAGGAATCCAGCCTGGCTGTCTGACAGCTCTTACAGCCCAGATTTATGTTGGCTTCGCTGCTATCTGCTGCAGAGGGAACCCTGAAGGATAAGACATACTGTCCAAATTTAAAGCAGTGTATATGAGGTGATAGATTGCTTGCATATTAAGTTGAACTGCTAAATAAATCACCTTCCTCTGGTTTTTGGCAAATCAGTGCTCTTGTATTTTGTTTGTGAATAACGTAGAGAATAATTCAATTCAAGCTGCTGTAATAAAGAAAACACATGGAAATTAGTTGTTTTGTGATCTTTCCAGAGGAGATATGATCATATATCAGTGTTTAACTGACATATTCTCATGTTTTCTGTCTATTTAGCAAAAATCTCAATTTTTATAGTAACAGAAACACAAACAAAGGCTGTTTGTGTTCAAGTTGCATTATTGTTCCAATTACACATTTTAGAGCGTGATAAAAATCAGAACATCAAGACCAGGGTTTGTTTTCTTGCAACTTTTGGCTCTTAAAAACTTTTGCTAAAATGACAAAGAACAAATTAATGTTTAAATATAGATATAACAAAGAAATGGTGGCTTCAGCTGTTTATCGGATTTCTGCACCAGAATAACACTAATAGTAGCAAGAATAAATCTGTTTTTCTTTCTAACTAATCGCCTTAATTTTGTAATAAACTTTCAAATAATCAAAAATAAATACAAAATAATTGGAATTTTTTTTAATGTTTTTTTTTTTTTACATTTAATTCATTCTAACGGATTAGCTGCTACATGCTAGCAGGTAAGATTACCTGCTACATGCTAGCAGGTAATCTTACAAGTAGCTGCTAGCAAGTAGCTGTTAGCTACTTGCTAGCAGCTAACATCTACTTGCCAGCTGTTAACCTCTACATGCTAGTTGCTAATATATACATCTCATCGGCTAACCTGTACTTGCTAGCAGCTAACCTGCAAGCGTTACTAGCTTACTTTCAGAATAAATATTAATGTCTAAACCTTTTTTTTTAAAATTGCATCCTTGCATAATTAAATGGATTTAATTTGTTAAATTGCGAAATACATAATTTCTTTTCTTATAATATATCAACAAAACCTCAAACCCTTTGCAGAAAGTCTCCACTTTGGCTGAAATAACTAATGAGAAGTTTTCTGTAACTTTCAGTTTTTTTCTGGAATCTTTTTGATACAAACAGATCAACAAACATGCAAAGATTACAAAACATCCCATTTTTTCCGGTTATCAGCCCACTTTCATGTGTAATTTCTCCTGATGTTTTCCAGGAAAGGCAGCTTAGTCACATTTTATTCAACTTCATCTCCGGTTTGTTTTTCAGACTCACCAGTTTGTCCTTGAATCAAATCCATTCAAAGCAATAAGGTTTTCTCTTTAAAGGGAAAATGTTGGCCTTTCCTGGAGAACACGTTGCATCACCTGCCTGAAACCTGAGGGCGAAAGCTTTCTGTGTCTATTGAGCATATTAAGCACGTCTTTAAGGTCCCTATGTTTATGGAAATCAAAGGAAAGGTGGCATGCAGGTGAGGCAGACATCAGGAATCGTCATTTTTACGGAGGAGCCCTAATTAGACGGCAGGCTGGACGCGGCCCGGACCGATCAATGTGCCCGGCGCTGAGCGCGGCGTGGGAGGAAGGTGGTGGGACATGAAAAGGAAAACATTGATGATGTTTTTCTTTTAAAAATAAAACGGCTGTCTTGTCTGTTGAGACCGAAGGACGGAGAGATCGAAACCTCCAGCAGTGAATAAACTGACCGCAGGGAGTAAAAAACACGGCTAAATACCAGGCAGGACATGAAAAACATAGTTTTACATCCACTCCTCAAAGGCAACTGATGTGGTTCATTTTAAGCTTTCACTTCTTAATTTGAATAATTTTACCAGCTGATACTGAATACCAGGCCAGGGGTGTTCAAAGTGTGGTATGTGGGCCATTTGTGGCTCCTTGACTGGTTTTATTTGTGACCCCAGCTGCAGTTCATCACTGCAGGAACACAAAATCTTACCAAGTAGTTTAGCTTGCAGTTTTGTTCATGTTCGGTTTCCCTTCATCTGAGGACCAGTTTGGATCAAACAGATCCGACAGAAACTGATGATCCAGGAGGAAAAGCTGATTTTCTTTCATCACCTCACCTGCTTCCTGCTAACCTGCTGCTTTCTAAATCCCAGTTTCCTGCTTTGTCCCCCAAGTTGTTTGTTCAGTGTTTCTGTGCTTCAGATTTACATTTTTACATCTGAATCCATGCAGACTCCGCCCCACTGATTCCTGCACTCTCTTCCAGTTTGACACTTTCAGATGGTTGTTGATTTTACTCCTCCAGGCTTTTTTCTGAATACAGGAATTTGCACATATTATTGGAAAATCCTGTTTATTATTTATTGGAAAATGATAAACAGGAGAATAACGCAGATGACTGAAATTAGCGCTGTGTTGCGTTTAAGGACACTATTTTGTTTGTGTGCATCTAAAGGTGCATTCATGGACATGAATACCCTGACAGATGATGGACGGACTTACAACATAATATTATGGGTCTATGGAGGACTGATCCTGCCAACATTGGCAACTTAAATAGAAAGTTGTATCAACTGAGAAATTTTTTTCCAAATTAACTTTTATGTTTTAACTGGTAATTTCCAGTTTTAAATATTTTTTTTCTATAAAACTGCACAGAACCTCTCAGTGATCACAAACAAACTTCTTAGAAAATGAATGAAGGTTAGAAATTCATCTCAGAACATTTTCAGGTCTTTTTTATTTCGTGCTTTTATCCGTGTCGTCGCAGCGTTGCTTCGACTCTCAGCGGCTCCGTGTCGGATTTCTGCGTTTTGAAAAAGAGGACGAAGCTTCAGGTCAAGTGAAATCGCCCTCACAATAACGAACCACAAAGATCTGCTAAGAGTTCAGATCATTTCAATTTCAGCATCGCTTTGATATGTGATCGTTGAAAATTGCTTTTGTGAAAGAAGCAGAAAGTAATAACAGAAATATTTCAGCAAAGAGACATAAATGATTTTTCTTCAATAACTTTCATTCCAATTTAGCTGCAATTTCCAGGCTTAGCTTGAATCACATCTAAACAATTTGGTCTGAGCTTATTGAGATAAGGTTGCATTGATTATGCATTAAATATAAAAGAAAGGTAAAAAGGAAATGGAAATCAGTTTCAGATCTCATAGGAAAACAATCATGCTTAGCTAAACTCACTGCTTTTTCTGCACCTTTGTGATCTTAGATTTTGTTTTGTCATTTCGTCCATATTGACATTTTTTTAACATCCACGAAAAACACAACCAGAGCAGTGATTAAGAGAAAACTGCATAAAACGAGACATTTTAGATTAAAGATTCTATTTTCTATCCAGTTTCACCTTCATCTGCTTCAAATTCTGGAAAATCAGCTAGAAACAGCCATTAATGGACCCTGTGCTGCTCTCTCGTTTTATTTAGCTGCATCATGTTGTACAAATGATCATATTTAGGCAAAAAATAATTTTAAATAATTTTATTTTAAAAAAGTATCTTTTTACATGTTTGTTGAAACTATCACCACTTATGATGTTATGGGACAGATAATCTTCCAGCACTAACTAGAAACAACCAATCGGAGCCAGGAGGCGGGGCTTAGTGCTGTCAATCATGTCTGTTTGTTCTCTGCTACGCTATGGCTAACTACCCTGCTGTGAATGCTCACGCTAGTTAGCATTAGCCAGCAGTGACAGCGGATATCAGTGAGTTGTTTCTCCGCTATTAGCACAGTTCGCAGGATGTTGATGGGAATGATTGACAGCGCTAAGACCCTCCTCCTGGCTCTGATTGGTTGTTTTTTTTATCAGCAATGAGAGTTAAGCAGGATGTGGTTGAAAATCCCAGAGTCGAGTTTAGTTTGCAGTGAAGAGCTCGGCGTGTTGAGGGTGGGGCGACGACGCGTCGCTGCAACCCGACCTCCATTTTAATCTCTTCATCTCCCCAAAGTTCGTTTCCAATTAAAATCTCTGTCTCAGAGGTCGGCAGCCTCTGACGCCGTCGGGTGTGTGCGGCTGGCTGACGGAGTTTGTCGACTCCAGACTTCATTAGGCAGTGATCTCTAATTTACATCAAACTCCAACCAAATGAAAGTTTCCCCTTAATGCCATATTTGTTTCGCTCACAGCCGTCGACGCCGTGTGGCTGTGGGGCATTAAAGTGCTGGGTGGCTGTGTGCGCGGCCGTTTCTGAATGACCGTCAGAGCCGATAATGACTCTGGGACAAAACAGATTCATCAGGGCGCTGAACTCAAAGCCAATCAGGTGCTAATGACGCCGGCGGCATAACGAGGAGACGACTAACAGCCACCAACTCGCTCTGCAGCCGACCTTCACAACTCGCCTCTCCGTTTGCATTCAGACGTGCACCCGATGGGCAGAAGGCATCATGGAGACCTCGTTTCAGCGCCAAGGTTAATGCTAACAGCTGTTGTTCTGCCAAGTGAAGAACTGCAGGGTTCTTTGTTGCAGTTCTCCATGCTGCTGTCAGTGTCTGAAGGAAACCATTTTGTTCTGTTTTACAAAAACAGGGAGGACAGAGGAGTTTTCTGCTAAAATGCAAAGAAGCACAGAAACAAAATAAAACACAGTAAATTACAATAAATGCAATATCTTATAGAGCATGTGCAATATGTCAAAATGAAATTTTTGAAAGTCTTTCGAGGGCAGAAATGATTTAAATTGAAGTTAGCGATGTAGCGTTAGCTTCTGCTAAATATCATGCAGGTGCAACCCTTTGCATTCGCTTACTGTGTCAAAGAGTTAAACAAAAACAGTGAGGCTTTAGCATTAGCCCAACTAATGTTTACAGTTAGCACAGCTTTGGGTAGCAGCAGTGGGCAGCTAAACCAGGAGCTGTTTTTCCTTCCGTCTCTCCAGAGAAATGAGTAAAAATCATCTTAACCTAAATTTAAACGCAGCTAAATGTTAGCGCAGCAATCAATCAGCAAATCAATCAGTTCCTTCTGGATGCTCAAATCTTTTTTATCAGGAAGTTTAGTAATCCCATAAAAGCATAAAGTTTCTTTCCCACCAGGAAATGTAGAAATTAAAGGGATTCTTGCACAACCTCTGTGTTTATTGCAGCGTTCAGTGATGGTTTCCAAGTGAATATAATTACTTCCTGATTTACAGGCGACTAAAACAAATTAATTTCACCAGGACTTTCTGCAGCTTCCAGTTTCACTGAGTTTAATGTTTTTCATGTTAACTAAAAAAATTAGTGAAAAAATGTTTAAACTTTAAATTGGTCTTTTCAGTCTTTTATGACTAAATACTTGAGATGAGTCTCTACTTTTAGAAGAGGATATTCAGGCTCAAAGGCTAATTTCATAAAATTATTATTTTGTTAAAAAAAGAGAATATTTACACTTCGCTCCAAAATATCGACTGAACCTGCAAGATTAAAAACGCGCCAAAGAAAGTCATGACAGCTTCTTCCATTAAAGTTTTGCAGAGTTTCACTGCAGCAGGCGCTTTATATCTCTTTTTATGTGCATTTTTAATACGTCTGATAAGATTCAGGAGCAGCTGTGAAGCAGTGCAATAAAACTAAAAAAAAACCCGAAGTGGAGTTCACTCCTCCCAAAGTTTGCGAACCTCCGGGGAAATGTGTCCTGACGCGGAGCAGACGGCAGCTGCACCCAAACAGAGTTTCAGCTGCAAATTTTTCACTTCTGATGAGAAAATCATTGCTGCTGCTCTCCTATTACCTGCCGGGTCACATACAGAATAATGAGAAAATTATTGGTAAGTGCGGCAGGATTACAGGCTCTCTGCAGCCTCCTTTTGATCTGGCCTTGTCTTTCTGTTTGGCTTTAGGTGCCTTTGACTCGTTTCGCTCTTCGTGTTTCGGCTGCATTTGTTCATCCTGCTGAACCTGCTGAAATTACCAAAGCCTTTCATCTGTGCACACGAGTTATTGGCTGATGGTTTTGGCTCCACTGCAATAACTTTTGTCTGAACTTTGTGAGGAGCTCCTCTGTAGAAAAAATAAATCTGCTGAATTATGGCGTTAATAACAGTGTGAACCGACTTCTCAATCAGGTTCAGCTTTTATGTGATGATAACTCCATGTTGAAGCTGTGGGAAATTAAATTCACAAAGTTTTACCAGATTTAATAAAAGCGGCCGCTCTGAAGCCGATTCACCCTCAACTTTCCAGACGCCTGCAGACAAATGAACCTTTTCAGCGAAATATTTCACAGATCCAACATTTACATTCAATCAGAAAAATATGTTTAGATTTAAAACCATCAGTGCATAAAATACTAAAATAAAGAACATAGCAATAAAATCAATGGCGGTTAAAACTCTTGTCCTCGCCGCCTTTCAGCAACACTTTCAGTTCTCCGAGTCTTTCTCTGTCGGTTTGAACTCTTTCTGAGCGTCGGTGCAAGCGGCAGCACATGCAGCACATGGAACCCGGATCGGTCCAAACTCTGGGAACGAAGGTTAAAAAGGAAAGGACCTGAAACTGAGCCTTGTGGAACGCCGGACTCTCCACTGGATTTGGCGGGGCTGCATTAACAAACTCCAATTCACAGCTGAAAGTCACTCTGCATCCAACTCCAGTCTTACCTTTGACCCTGTTCCCCGTTACCAAGGCGACGCCCCAACAATCGGTGACAGTCGCCTTCCCTGCTCCCGGCAGAGCGGCGGCCCTCAGGGCGCACGGTCCGGCTCCCTCCAGCCGTTCCTCATGAATAGCTGAGGCCTGGCGGCTTGAGGCTCCAGGGAGGCGAGGCGGTGGTTTGAATCTGCAGCAGAGGCGCATCAGTCTGGAGCAGGATGGAGGAACACGCCATCGGGTGAAGCTTCCCACAGAGGCTGAGGAGTTTTCTCCCCTTTATGGCTGGAAAAGACTCCCAGTCCCCCTCTGACCTCCAACTCCAAATAGAAGATTTATTATTTATTACCAGCACAGCGGTGAACTTCTTTCTTTAGAGCTGCCCAGAAAAGAAAGCGTGTTTTTCTGTCTTTGAGGAGGAGAGTCTTCAGAGCGCGATATGAAACGAGTCAGACACATAAATCAAACCGCAACTCAAAGCAGGACTGATTATTTATTCAGGGTGGAGATGGAGTTCCTCCGTCGCACTGAAAGGAAAATACTCTGCAAAATTATTTTATGTTTTGATACTTACAGTTTCTACTGTTTCTAAAAACAACAATTAAATCATAAAACGCCCGGATGCTTTTAAGAAATCGTTTATTTATGTCTGTTTCAAAAACCTCAGTCACACAGCGCCGTTACCTAGCAACCCGTTACCTAGCAACCCGACCTGAGCCCGACCCGTTGCCTAGCAACCCGTTGCCTAGCAACCCGACCCGTTACCTGCATGGTTGGAACGGCCATGACTTTCTAGAACTTCTTTGGGGTCAGAGGTCAGAGTTTATTGGGGCCCTGAGATGCCAACCAGCTGCTCCTGGTTGTGAAAACGTTGTTGCCATGTATAACTGTATAATTAAAACTTAATAATTAAAAGAAGCAGCAGGAACAGAAACAGGAGCAGAAACAGGAGCAGAAACAGGAGCAGAAACAGAAACAGGAGCAGAAACAGGAGCAGAAACAGAAACAGGAACAGAAACGGAGCAGAAATCAGAAAAACAGGAGCAGAAACAGGAGCAGAAACAGAAACAGGAGCAGAAACAGGAGCAGAAACAGAAACAGGAGCAGAAACAGGAGCAGAAACAGGAACAGGAGCAGAAACAGAAACAGGAGCAGAAACAGAAACAGGAGCAGAAACAGGAGCAGAAACAGAAACAGGAGCAGAAACAGAAACAGGAGCAGAAACAGGAGCAGAAACAGGAGCAGAAACAGAAACAGGAGCAGAAACAGGAGCAGAAACAGGAGCAGAAACAGAAGCAGAAACAGGAGCAGAAACAGGAGCAGAAACAGAAACAGGAGCAGAAACAGAAACAGGAGCAGAAACAGGAGCAGAAACAGAAACAGGAGCAGAAACAGAAACAGGAGCAGAAACAGGAACAGGAGCAGAAACAGAAACAGGAGCAGAAACAGAAACAGGAGCAGAAACAGAAACAGGAGCAGAAACAGGAGCAGAAACAGGAGCAGAAACAGGAGCAGAAACAGAAACAGGAGCAGAAACAGAAACAGGAGCAGAAACAGAAACAGGAACAGAAACAGGAGCAGAAACAGGAGCAGAAACAGGAGCAGAAACAGGAGCAGAAACAGAAACAGGAGCAGAAACAGAAACAGGAGCAGAAACAGGAGCAGAAACAGAAACAGAAACAGGAACAGAAACAGGAGCAGAAACAGAAACAGGAACAGAAACAGGAACAGAAACAGGAGCAGAAACAGGAGCAGAAACAGGAACAGGAGCAGAAACAGAAACAGGAGCAGAAACAGAAACAGGAGCAGAAACAGGAACAGGAGCAGAAACAGGAGCAGAAACAGGAACAGAAACAGGAGCAGAAACAGAAACAGGAGCAGAAACAGGAGCAGAAACAGAAACAGGAACAGAAACAGGAGCAGAAACAGGAGCAGAAACAGGAGCAGAAACAGGAACAGAAACAGGAACAGAAACAGGAGCAGAAACAGAAACAGGAGCAGAAACAGAAACAGGAGCAGAAACAGGAGCAGAAACAGAAACAGGAGCAGAAACAGGAACAGGAGCAGAAACAGGAACAGGAGCAGAAACAGGAGCAGAAACAGGAGCAGAAACAGGAGCAGAAACAGGAGCAGAAACAGAAACAGGAGCAGAAACAGAAACAGGAGCAGAAACAGGAGCAGAAACAGAAACAGGAGCAGACGTCTTTCCAACGGTGCAGCATCAAAATCTGGAGGGAAAAACTGAGAAGCTTCAACCAGAAGGAACAAAAGAAGGAAAAACTTCATCAAACTCAGAAACAGTTGATTTTACCCTGAAACGTTGCAACTTCTGAGAAAACGAAAGCTGACCTGAGACACAGCGGGTCATTTCCTGTGGAAACCTCAGGAACGCCTCGTCCGCTCGCATCGTCATCTCGTCATTCCAACATGAACTAATCTGTGGCGACGTTTCTTCAGGAACGGTTTCGTTTGCCTCCCGGTTTGCGTTGAACTTTTCGTTGCAGATTATTGTGTCTCAAGGTGAAATTCAACCTTTCATCCGCTGATGTCGATGTGTATTAATCTGACTGAGGCTGAAGAGTCTTTGTGCCGCCTGCCTGCAGAGATATCAAAGCTGATGATTCAGAGTTATTGACCTTGAGATGACATTGATTTTCCTGTTAGAGATGAAAAGGAGTTGCTCTGAAACACTGTAAATATTTTCTGCAGAGGGTAATGATGAGTGATTTTCCACTTTTATTGGCTCTGGGCATCAATGCTTTCTTCAGGTTGATGTAGAAACAGGAAAATCCTCAAACTGCTGTTTGTGAAGAGCTAGCATGCTAACAGAATGCTAATGTCTGCAGATGTTACTGCTGGATGGATGGATTTATTTATTTTGCTTTATTTGTTCCTGCAGTAGTTTTGTGCCAGATTAAAACTTTACTTCATTCTGGTTTGATTTTGGGTTCATCTCCAGTTCAAACTAATTCTCTGAAATGTTTTCACGCAAGATGGGAAATCAGGAGAAGCTGGATGCAGATGAATGAAGTTTTGTGAAGTGCATGCGCCGTCCGACTCCCAGACCTAAACAAAAGCAACTTGTGGGTTTAATTGCTGCAGCCTGAGCAACTTCCCGGCCCGGTTCTGTTCTGCGAATCACAAACCGAGCTTAATGGTGTCTGTCGGACTCTTATAACGGAGTCGACGCAGTCGGGGGACCCGAGCGCTTCCGGTAGAAACCAGGATGATTGCCTTGGTCCTCAAGAGTTCTCATCAGCAGCGCGTAGAAAGAGGCGTTCGCTGAAGAAAAACGGCTAATGGGATTAAATGTTAGCAAAACAGCATCAGCAGATCTAGTTTCTGCCGGAAATATTCACAGAGGAGCAGCTTTTAAACATGGCTGACTGAAGATGAAGGCATTTACATGGAGAGCAGAACTTGTTCTCTGAGTTGGAAAGAGTTTTGTGTTGTTTTCCCGGTGGACAGAAGAAGAAGACGAGGAGGAAGATGATTGACGCGACTCCCTGCTGATGTCTGGGTTGGGCTCCGTCATTAAAACCCCATTACATTCCTGTTAATGTACATTTAATGATGCCGGATCGTCCTTCACATGCAGCTCTCTGAAAACAAAAACACATTGATACGCCAGCCATACGGAGGCCTCTACCTGCCAAAATTAACACATTTACTTTTAGCAGTAATTCCTTTATTTTAAATGTAGTGGCATTGCTATATTTATGTATTGATCTGATATTTTATTTGTTTTTATGTTAGCCAACAGTCGGAAGAAGAAGACTTTATGCTTTACAGTAGCTCCATTTATTGGACTGTAATTTTCATTCCAATTCATTTTAAATATGATTTAGAGTAAATAAAATGATTCCCTGCAGGTTTATCTGACTTTCTAGGCTTCCTGTCTGGAAAGCTGCTCTCTAGGATCTCTGCTGCTCCTCAGTTATTTTCCAGCGTTGTAATTTTGGAAGGAAATTAGCTCCATGATGAGTTTGACCTCCAGCCGCTGATATCTCGACCTGCTCCAGGTTTGGTGAGTGGCAGCGATAATCTGAAAATGGACAAAACCGTCTCAGAGCAAATCGTTTTCCCGGCGGCTGGAGGAAAACAGGAAGCAGACGGAAGGAGAAATAAACCTGCTGGTGTTCATCCACAGACGACTGGAACGGCTTAAACCAAAACATGTTGGAATGGCCTAGTCAAATCCAGACCTGATACTAATCTAGAAGTTGAGGCAAGACTTGAAAGTTTCAAGGCTGCAGGTAAAATCAGTTCTGACTCAAGAAGGTTGAAAAAAAAGCACACCGCACTATTCAGATTGTTGAAGAAACACCGCCATAATGAAATGAAAGCATCTGTGTGGAAAACGTGCTGCTGCACATAAACATGTAATTTAATAAGTGAGTCAAGTTTATAATGATAAAATTATAAAAAATAATAAAGAAGTCAGATTATTTTATTTCTGATCCTAAAACAAGATTTATGGAAAAAGTGAAATAATCGCTTGAAATGTTGCTGTTTGTTCAGAGGAGGCGATCGCGTTTCTGTTGAATTCCTCCATAATCTGTTTCCAGCTGGCACCAGAACATCATGCTGGTTCTGCTGGTTCTGATGGAGCAGATTATGGATCTGATCATGACCTGCAGATTAAATGACTGGCAGAAATGAAGGCTGAGCCATCACATTGTTTATTATTTTTCTGCTTATTTGATGATGTTTATGTCTTTTTAAACTATGCAGTAAAGGGAGCTACGGAAGAAAATTAGGACCACCAAAAAAAGAAAATGATAGAATTCTGAGATTACAGTTAGAATTTGTGTTTGTATGGAAAGCCATGTGTGCCACAGATTGCTACTTTTATGAACCATCTGGTTAGAAAATCATGCAGAAAATGTCTCTTTCTGGCTTAGGAAACCATAAAATACAAAGAAAATCCCTTCTGAAACAGGACAACCTTCTGAACGATTGAAATTACAGCGATTACTCTGGTCATTGAACGCAGCTTTAAACACATAAAAAGCAATGTTCAGTTACCACAATAAATGCTGAAATTTTTTTGTAATTTCTTCCATCATAAAAAGCAGCATTTTGACGTGTTTTTGCTGATTTTGCTGTTTTTTGTGTTGCCTTCTAAACAGACATGTCAAAAGAGTGGCGATTTGTGGCACGCTTAGCTTTCCATATATTCTCAACACAACTGTTTCTCCCTGCAGCAGCCTGACTCAACCAGATCATTTTTACACCCGGTCATCATCGTCGTTGCACCAGAGCAAACTTTTAATAATCGTCTCTTACAGTTTTTGTGTGAATCAGACTGTTTATAAATCGTTGCTCCAACATGGCGTATCCTGTCCTGCGGCTCGGTTCTGCAGAGTTTCTGGCTGTGTGGGTTTGTGGTGAAGTTCAGGTGAAGTTCAGGTGAAGTTCAGGTAGACAGCTGAGGACAGGACGGACCTTGAGGGCCGACAGAAGCAGCTGGGGGAAAATGACTCTGCAGCAAAGCGCGCCGACGCTCCACGAAATCTGCCTGCATAATCAGGGAACAGCAGGTTGGGACAAAGTCAGCCCAGTCCGAGTTCCTCCGGGTCAGTGAGGGAGTTCTGGAAAGTTTCCTGACAGACGGACGCAGAGCGGGACTCGGTGGTAACTGTGCTAACCCCGCCAGCTGCTGAGACTGGCTTTAAAAGCGAAGTCTGCAAAAATAAATCTGCTTCAGAAGGAAAGTTTCTCAGACTTTTGGACATAAGGATGTTTAATGATCGTTTCTAACAACACAGAGGGCAAAACAAAGAGAAAATGCTTTTCATATTTTTAAGTAAAATGTAATAAAAGTAAAATTTCTTCTGAGCAATGAATAATTATTTCTCAAATCTGGATATTTTGCTGAAATGCCAAAAGTTTTCTTCAGCTAACTGAAGAAAAAACTGGAATAATTATCTCTGTACAGACAAAGGAGATCCTTCGACTTTTTGGTTGTGTGGAAAAACCTGCTGTTAGAAACTTTGGGATGACCTTTGACCCTGGGAAATTTTTCTTTTTGAATTTTCCAAACATTAAAAAAGATAAAATTATTCCCAGAAAACAGCTGGTTTGGTTTTGAGGCAGTTGAGACACAAATGGAAGAACAAAAACGTATAAAATGTAAGTTTTGAAAGGTTTTTCCAGCCTTTCTCCAGGTGTTTCTGTTCGTTTAAACGTTTATTTCTTCATTAAATCCTAATCACTGCCGTGTCTCATCTTCTGTCAGGTTCTTTATTCAGGTTCTTAAATTGTGTCCCAGTGAAAACCTGAGTGAATCTGTTTCAGTTTTTCTGAAATCAGGCGTTTTCTGATACGTTGACCCGTTTCTCGGACCCGCTGAGGTTTCCATCTCTCCTCCTCGTCCTGCGTCTGATGGCGGCTCCAGTCTGACGCGGCGCTGCCAGAGCAGCAGATTAATGGAGCAGCTTCCTCCTTGGCAGCGATAAAACGCCGCCGCGCCCGCAGCTCTCCTCTGACGCCATATCCAAATGGATCTGTCGCACTTCTGGAGATTAGATTAAATTTGGTGGTAATGTGAAGCCATTTTGTGAAGAGAGATAAACTACCATCTGCTCTTCTCTACACTTTTTCACTCACATCTTCAGCTATTATCAGCATCCACATGATTGTGGTCTGGATGTGTCTCAGATTATCAGAACCGGCTCTTGTTCTCAGCTTCTGTTCGTTTAAACGTTTATTTCTTCATTAAATCCTAATCACTGCCGTGTCTCATCTTCCGTCCGTCTGGGCCCGGCGTCCGTCTGGGCCCGGCGTCCGTCTGGACCGGCGTCCGTCTGGAGGGCGTCCTGGACCCGGCGTCCGTCTGGACCGGGCGTCCGTCTGGGCCCGGCGTCGTCTGGACCGGGCGTCCGTCTGGGCCCGGCGTCCGTCTGGGCCCGGCGTCCGTCTGGACCCGGCGTCCGTCTGGACCCGGCGTCCGTCTGGGCCCGGCGTCCGTCTGGACCCGGCGTCCGTCTGGACCCGGCGCCGTCTGGGCCGGCGTCCGTCTGGGCCCGGCGTCCGTCTGGACCCGGCGTCCGTCTGGGCCGGGCGTCCGTCTGGGCCCGGCGTCCGTCTGGGCCCGGCGTCCGTCTGGACCCGGCGTCCGTCTGGGCCGAGCGTCCGTCTGGACCCGGCGTCCGTCTGGGTCGAGCGTCCGTCTGGACCCGGCGTCCGTCTGGGCCGAGCGTCCGTCTGGACCGCGCGTCCGTCTGGACCCGGCGTCCGTCTGGGCCCAGCGTCATGCGGCGCCGGACGCTGTGCTGCCAGCGCGCCGCAGATCGCCAGTGGGCGGCGTGGAAAACGCCTCACGCTGTTTGCCTCTGATGGATTCGCCGGTTGTTGATGACAAAATTGCATGCTGAGAAAAACAGTCCGGAGTTTCGTCCTCCCAAATGTACCGCCGTGTTTGGACCACTGACCGGGAAAGAGAAGAGTCAATTTAGGCAAAAACACTGAAATATTTTTTGATTCATTCATTTTCAAAGGAAAAAAAAATTCCTGGAGGTCAAAAAGTCAAAAGTTTTCTGGACAACAAATGTTTGAGCTACAAAAGTTGAATGTTTACAAGAAAAATCTCAGAAATTCTGAGATTTTTTAGAAAAAAACTTCACATTCTGAGCCCAACAGTCATAACTCTGCAAGAAAAAAGTTTGACTGTTTTAGATTAATCTCAGTAATTTTGTAGAAGAAACTGGGAATTTCTGAGCTCAAAAAGTAAAACAATCGCAGGAAAATATCTGATATTTTCTAGAGAAAACATTTTCTGTGTTTGTAAAGTCGAAAATGTTTGACTCAAAATTTTTCTTGAAAAGTTTTTACTTTTGAGATCATAAAGTTTTCTGGATACTTTCTGAGATGAATCAGAAGTTTTTCTTGTAAATGTACAACTTGTTGAGCTCAGAGAATTTCTTTGTCTTTCTTGAATATTAAAGAAATGAATCTCAAAATTTCAGATTTGTTTGGTGGAATTTCCGCCTCCTGTTGTCTGATAAAAAGCCGTTGGATTGGAAGATTCCCAGCTCGGCACGCAGCGCAGTGTTCCAGGCGCCTGAAAGCCTCGCAGCTTCATCCATTGATCTCTACAAAGCCTTTGATACAGCAGATTTTGTAATTATGCACACTAATTAGTGCTCCCACTAACTGCAGTGTACTTGTTGATGGCTTCACATCAAGTCTTGTTTTGTGGTTTCAGAGCGTAAAATGCAGATGGCTCATATTCACCGGCTCACTTTACTTCAGTCTTTAAATGAAATTGGATCTGAGCGTGTGACCACAACAAGTTTATTAACAACAACTTTCTGGTTGAATTCAACACTAAAATTTTCAATCAGTCTCGCTCTGCATCACTGGAAATGTTTCAAAGCTGCTAAAATCCTCTAAATTACTTTAAGATGAGAATTTTCCAGCGGAAACTCCTTTCATGCCGACTTCTGTGAACAAAGGAGAAATTTATTTTGAACAAAAACCCATTTAGGAGGAAAGTCTTTGAAAATTATGACAATATTAGAAATTTAGCAGAGTTGATCAAATTGGTAAATCTCGCTTTTCTCTCTTCCTCCTCTGTGCTTCCATCACTCTGACATCTGGGATTTTAGGAAATGTTTATGGTGAACACTGCTAGCTAAATCATTAGCTAACTGCTAGCTAAATCATTAGCTGTGCTAGCGTGCTAATCTTAAACATTAGTTCTGCTTTACTTTTGACATTATGATTTACATCTTCTGTAACACCATTAGCTGTTGTAGTTTATATCTTGTTCTCTGCTGTCTGTGTTTTATTTTGTTTCTTGTTTGATAAAGTTGAAGAAAAGGAGAGACAGGAAATGAGACGACAGCCTGAACAGTCTTCTCCCACTTCAAGATAAGAGCATAATTATAAACATTTAATTACTAGAAAAATTCATAAGTTGATAACTGAAAGTTTACCAAACAAACAGGTAAATAGCGAAGTGGTTGAATGTTTTCACGGTTAGCTAAATTTGATGTTAGCTGTTAGCAGATTAGCTAACAACTCGCCACTTATTGTTGGCGTCCTGAATACTGATGTGGGGTCAGAGGCGACGTCACACTGTGTGCCACAGAAATGTCAGAACAAACAACAGGTTTCATTTTAAACAGTTTTTAGCATCTTAAATTAGCTATTAGCATGATTAGCTTGGCAGCAGCCTGGGTCTTTTCCTTATAGAGTTCCTTGTGTACAATGATGCTTTATTTTAGGATTTGACACCTTTTGATTTCCATACATTAAGACTCTTTGTGTATTTTGTTGTGTATTTTTTATGTTTTTATCTGAACTCTGATTCTAATCACAGCTTCTCTCAGATCCTCCCGGTTTTTTCCACCAGTACGTTTTCCTCTCATGATTCATAATTTTAGATTTTACTTCCATTTTTAGTATCTTTCATTTTCTCTCTTCAACATGAGAAAAAACCAGAAGAATTTTGTGCCTTTCAGAAAGAGTCTGTTTTATCCTCTTGCTTTAAAATTACAGATCAGATATTTACCAAAACAACTTGCTGTTTTTTATAGTTAAAAAGTGTCAGCTTTTGGTGTCTCCTTCAGATTTAATTGTTGGACCGATGCCTGCAGACTCGGGCTCTAAAGTGAAGCAGGATGGGACGTTAGGAGAGACAAAGATTGTTGTAAGCAGGAGGTGATTAAAGCTGGAGTGCTTCATGGGCCGGCAGCCAGCAGGATGGAGAGCCCAGGAAATTACATTTCTGAGCAGAAGGACTTCTGGCGATTACAGTGAGAACAGGAGCTCCAGAAAAAGTCTTCACTTGAAAATGTTTTTAAAAACCCACAGCGTAGTGATGCTTGACATACATGATCTGATATGGAAATAGAAAGTGCAAAGAATGGGAAAACAATTTGATTGTTTAAACGGCCCCAGATCTGTTCATTCATTAAAAAACTTGTTTTTTAAGCACATTTAATTGTTTAATCAGCAAATAAAAAGAGGGCGACATTTCTGTCAGAAATATTCATATTTTTGTCAGAATATTTTTAGGTGTTTGAAAAACATTTTCAACTTGGAACAGAAATTTAAAAAATTGTTCTAGAATTTTTTTTGTAGCAAATTTACAACTTTTGAAACTCAGAAATTCTCAAAATTTTCCTAGAAAATTTCTGAGTTTTGGCAAAAACGTATCAAATGTATGTGTTAAAAGTCGGCTTTGCTGCACCAAAATCAGCTTTTGTTGAAATGATTGAACTTGAATAAATATGTCAAACACTTTGATCCAAATCAACAAACAAAAAGTTAAACTTGATGTTTTTCTTTTAATGCAAAGTGCAAAAATCATGTTTTAATGTCTGGACCTATGATGAATAACATCCCCTTCCGACAAACAGACAACTTTATCTGGTTGACTTTAGTTTTTTAAATCTACTTTTGACTCAACAGTTCTGTCCAAACAGTTTGGACACCCTGCTGTACAAAGTCTCCAAACCTACTGACCAGAAATATAGAGCTAAAAATATTACTGCCTTTCTAAAGATTTATCACAATCCATGAAATGGTTTCAAATGAGTCATTTCTATATCTATATTTCCATATAAAAACATTTATTTATTTGTTTGAAATGAACATGTCACATGTTGATATAAGCAAAAGTTTTGAATGAAAAAGAGAATTTTTGGAAGAAAAATGTCATTTAGCAAAGGAGAACCAGCTGTTTTGTCCCATTTTACGGCTTTACATTGACATTAAAGTTCAAACATCTGCTTTGAAAAGCCAAACTGAGGAAGTTGTTCATGAAAACAAGCCGCATTATATTCCTGCTCTGAAGATGACGGATGTAAATGAGTTCCTCTCAGGGGGGAGCGGCGGCGCGGCGGGAGGAAACCTCCTGCTTTCTCTGACGTTTTGTTGGTTGACTTGCAGCCGCCGTAATTAAAAATCTGCGCTGGAGGGGAAGCTGGATTGATCAGCGCAAACAACGTTACTGGTACAGGCGACCAAATTCATTAGCCGTGTTTGCGGCCCAACGCGAGGCGATACATCCTTCCAAACATTAGATGGGTTGATATCACAGTCCAGCTTGCTGAGGGCTTTTCTCAGTAAGTGGCAGCAGATGAATATTCAACAGTTTCTTGCTGCAGGGCTTTAAACTCCCAACTGTTCACTGCAGATAAAGTTTAATATTATGATCAAAAACATGTAATCCTGATGCGTAAAGCAGTTTATTGCCTCATTGATCCAATGAACATTGATAAAAACAATGGCAAATTAACCGAGAGGAGCTGAAA
>NW_026562544.1:107500-230000 GCF_027474105.1 Poeciliopsis prolifica
CAGAGCGATTCCAGCTCCTCGTCTACCTGGAAGCCCAGGTTTGTGTCTCCTTCTGAAGTCTGTCTGGGTGGATAACGTCGGCCTTCAGGTGTCGGACCCGCAGGAATTCGGCTGTGATGTCTAAACTCCGGCATTTCTTCTCCCTCATGAATACTCAGAGTTTATTCTGCTGAGTCTGGCAGACAGATCAGATTCTCGTAAGAAACGTCTCCACATTTTCCCCGAGGAAACGTGATCCAGACGTTCGTCTCAATGTGACCTACTTGTTTCTGAAGTCGCGACAAATAAATATGAAAAATCCACAAAAAGCAGGAAAAAGAGAAGCAGATGGGAAAAACTGAAACGAGATTTCATTTAATTGCTTTTACTTTCATGAATGCATGAATGGAGATAATTTTAGGGACAAAACAACTGCATGATTTCCAAGAAAAACAATGATAGCAGTTTGATGTGCTTCTAATCCATATTGGTTTAATGAAATGGATTAATTAATTAATCAATGATTAATCAATTATTGAAATAAATGTCAACTGATTTACCAATTGATTGTTAATTTTAGTTTACAGACTCAAAAATATGCATTTAAAAAAAAAAACCCAGCACAACCAGTACAGTGTTTTAGATTTAGATTTTTATCCAGAAAACTCAAAATCTTAAAAAAAAAATAAAAACAAGGAAATTTCTGAGTTACAATTGTTGAAAATTTGCTTTAAGAAACTCAGAAATGTTTAGGTTAATTTTGTATTTTGTAAAGAAAACACACATTTCCACCGGCTGCAGCTCCTCGCCTGTGATTAGCTCTTCTGCTTCTCGCATCATTTCCTCCTCTTTACTGCGTGATTCTCCTCTGGTTCCTCCATCTTTTCCCATTTTCCTCCCACTTTCCTGATCTTTGCTCCTAAATATATCACTAAAATATTTAGTTGCAAAACTAAATATTCAGGTAAATATGCTAAGTAAATATTTAGAAGGAAAGCACACCCTTTTATTGGTAAACTAAATACTGACTAAATAAATGTATTAATTAAATTTACCAATAAATATAAATATTTAGCAAATATAAATGTATTTCCACTGAATATTTAGCGTGTTAGCTAACTAAACACTTAGCTTCAACCTAAATATTTAATTAGCAAGATAAATACACTATTAGCATTAATAGCGAGCAAGCTAAACTAAATATTTAGTTTTGAGCTTTAGCTAAATATTTTGATTCAAACTAAATATTTGACCTGAAAACTGATTATTTAGATTCAGTGTAAATATTTAGTTTGTTAGCTAAACATTTAGCTTGCCAAGTATTTATCCATCCATTTTCTAACATCCTTGTCTGGAGGCGTTGCTAAGTATTTAGTCCAACTAAATAATTAACTAAATATTCAGCTTGGTAACTAGAACTTGGAGCTAAATTGTTAGTTGGTTAAATACATATTTAGTTGGTTTAACTAAATCTTTGGCTAACTAAATATTTAGCTCTAAGCTTTAAACTAACTAAATATTTAGTTTCAAACTGTAGCAGTTAAAAAAATGAATCAGTTGGTGAAAGATGAACCCATATTTTCTCTGATCTAACGAACCCAAATTATTGCTGTTATTTTTACTCTTTCTAACTAAAAACTGTGGCTGTTCTCCCCAGAAATCTCGTCTGAATTTATTCCAGTTCCAGCTTCAGCTGAACAGATGTCGAGGCACCAATAACTTCCTGTTTGGACTAATGATGCGTGTTGAGATAAATAGATAGAGGCTTGGAAATGATGACAAAGAGTTGCAGCTAAACTCTTGTCTCCGGCAGCAGAGCATATGTTCAGCCGCACTTCAGATGCAATATTGACTCAGTTGGAGTTTAGGGAATTAGAGGCTGCCTCACAGCACTCAGCTGGAAAATGACTCGCTGATGTTTCATAATGAAAACTCAGAAGCACGTAGGGACAGGAGAAGTGATTGATTCGCTCACTGATAGCTCGCATCATATCCTTATTTTTTTCCGTTTCCATAATCAGGAATGTGAGCGATGGCGGCGGATGGCGGCGGCGCGTTCTCTGCTAACGTTCGACACAAATGGAAGCAGAGCTACACATGTAGCCCAGGATTCACACCTCGACACAATAGCTGTTGATGAAATGAGCCGAGAGCGGCAGCAGGAATGTACAGCATGTATAGAGACGTAAATCTATTAGTTCAGATGAAATCCCTTTTCATTCCTGCCTGCCAGTGGATGCTTTCGTTGGATCCAATGAGCAGATATTGATTCTGGGGTTATTTTCTCCTCACGACGCCTGATTGTTCCAGGAATGAAAAATATTCGCTGCACTGCGAAATCCACAGAGACAAAGATAATAAATTCTTTGTGTAGCAACAACAGATTTTATTTGTAGAGGTGAACCTGAGCTGCATTTAAAGCGCTCAGTGTTTACGTCCTGAAGGACGTTGTGTTGCAGGGAAGTTCTGCTGGTTCTGGAAACTCATGAAGTTGGTGAGATCTCGGACTGCTCTCAGTTTGTTGTTTTATAGCTGAGAGGAGAAATCAGATGGTTTCAACTGTTCAGTCCTGCATTTCTGAGTTTTTGAGGTCCTTCTTTAAGGAGAGCATTTCTGAGGTCACACACTGATGTTGGATGAGAAGACCAGGCTCAAAAGCTAATCTCTAATTCATCCCAATTTCAGCCTTACATGAGTTTATAGACGTGTTGCACCATGACATAATACGTTCAATGTCCTGCCCCATATTCCTGTTTGCCAACGATGACTAGCATTAGCGTTAGCTGTCTAGTTGTCAACATAACAATCTTAAACATAATCATGATGTATAAAAGGAAAAGCTTTCTACTAATTGTCAACACTATAATACCTTGATAACAAGGTCAGGAAAAAGTTTTAAGAAAACCCCCCACTGTGTTAGCTTAGCTAATAGCTAATCTATCACAGCAATAACTTATTAATAATTGCAAAATGAAACGTGTCCCTGCTTCAACTCACCTGAGTCAGAGTACGAGGTCGTTGGCAGAGGTTTGATCAAAGCGTGTGGAACCTGGGAGGTCAGTGAGAGCTGCAGGTCGGCGGCTCTGGAGGACCAGGATGACTGACCTCCAGAGACCTCGCTCTGCTCACTGCAGCTTCCTGGTGTTGCAACAAAAAAGTCCCAACTACAAACTCTGTTGTTGTTTGAAATTGTCCAAAACGTCTTGGATTCCTTTCACTTGAACTAAACTAAACTTATAAAAAAAAGCCCTGCCTCGCCCCATAATCTTCCCTCCACCAAACTTTCTGCTAGACATAACAGTCAGCTGTTGTCCTGGAAACATGATTATGTTTGTCTTGCGTTTTTCTGAGTGCTCTGCTAATCACCTCCTTTGCTTTTGCCGCTCCTCTTTAAGTCTCATTGGTGCTGCTCTGCTTTGCCTCTTTTTCAGCTCCTCTGGGGTTTATTTCAGCTTTTCAGACGCTGATCAGCTGCAAAACCAATCAATGTGTTGCCATGGATACACGTTGATTGGAATGAAATGACCAATCGGATTCATTTTCTTTATCCAATCCATCAATGGCTAAAATAGCTTCAGTCCGAGTCTAATCAAGCTATGCCTCAACTAAAGAACATGAACAAAAGCCGCCACCATTAATCACCAAACTACATTTCTAGTTTCTTTCATGTCAGATCCAGAAATGATCCTGCAGGTCCAGTTGGAGAAGCTGAATCTTGTTTAAGGTCAAATAGATGTAAAAGTTTCCAGCTTAAAAACAGTCAAACAACTTGATGTGACTGGTGCTTTGGAACAAAATGTTCCCAACCTGCTTTAAACTTCAGCGCTTCATGATCTCATATCTGCTCACTTATCTCAGTGCATTATGGCAGGAAGTGCACTCACACCATCTCCATATTTCACATCAGAGCCGCTCAGCAGGCGGCCACTCGCAGACTGATGGGTGCTTCGGCGCTGCCGAAGAGCTCAGGAAGGAGCGACGCCGATAGGTGGAGAGGCTCTGAGTGCCGCAGGAAATGGAGACCTGAACGCTGATTTCCTCTGGGAAGCTCAGAGAGGCTGCAGCAGCGGCCTGAGTGCTGCTCTGATGCAAACACCGGGGAGCCGCTGGCTTTCCGAGTGACAAAACGCAGGCAGATGCTTGGTTTTACAAATTAAACTATTTATTTCTACATATGTGAGTCAGATGAATGGGACGTGGTGTTTTTTAGTTTGGGTCATTCTGGACTCAATCGGCCTTCAGTACAAGCAGGGATCTCTGACAAGAAGCTACGCTAACGTGGAACTTCAGCTAAAACACAAATTTAGTCTGTGCTAAAATAATAATAATAATTCCAAAATGAGAGAGATTTAAACTAAAATGGATTTAATGCTAAAGTTAAATTAGCGAAAGATAAAACAGTAATTTTACTGGATTTATGCTGAACTGGAAGCTCTGCAGTCTGTGGGAACTGACATAAAACTGAGACATGATTAAACAGATGCTATGCGAAAACAAACGTTTATGTTAATTCTCCATTTATCATAATTTGTTGAGCCTTAAAG
Organism: Poeciliopsis prolifica; assembly: GCF_027474105.1. Classification (NCBI taxonomy): domain Eukaryota; kingdom Metazoa; phylum Chordata; class Actinopteri; order Cyprinodontiformes; family Poeciliidae; genus Poeciliopsis; species Poeciliopsis prolifica. The sequence goes on from NW_026562544.1 coordinate 112,024, forward strand.
TCTATAAATGCAACATAAACACAGTAACGGCTCTTCATGTGCAGGTTCTCCCTCTGCATGTCGTCAGGATGAAGGTTTGGTTATAAACAGACGAGCTTCGCTCTGCAGCAGCAGCAGGTAAAAATGTTCTGTCATCTGTAATCGGGGCCTTCTCGCCTTTCCTGTGGGATGATCTTCTCTGCTGAACTCGTCCTGGGAGAATCGCAGTCACGCCCTGCAGGAGGCCGTTAGCGTCTGTAAAAACTCATCTCTGTCCAGATGCAATCAACACAACAATCCTGTTTCTTCTCCAAGTCATATCACAGATTTTCCACCCAAATTAAACCTCAGATCGTTCTTTCTCTCGCCGTGAAATCATGATGTCTATTTTTTAATAGTAAATTCGTTTTACCTGCACGGCTCGCTTGGTGTCACTTCTCTAAATTTCCACACCCAAACATTCCTCTGTGGCAGAAATGTAATTTAAATGATAAAATATTTCATTATTATTCTGATGCTGTGTAAACTCCTGACCTGCTCCTGATTTCCTCTGGATTGAATTTCCAACCAGAAAAAGACTCGATAGTTACAGATAGAAAACAACCAGCAGGTTTATCTCCTCTTTTTTCTCTTTAACCTTAAACAGCTTTTTCATTTAATTGCAGCCAATAAGTGGAAACCGACTCGTTCCAACGTCGGCGCTCTTCTGATGATTTTGATGGAAATTTAAGCTGCCAGCAAAAAACTTTCCAGTTTAAACAAATGAATCAATGGTTGATCACATTTTCCCTCCAAATCTTTTGAAGTTCATTTTCACCAACTTTTCACATCTAGAAACTTTCTGTTTCTATTTTGCAAAAAAGATTCTTTATTTATTGGTGTTTTTGGTGATGCCTCATTCACACAGGAAGTGATGTCACTGCCGGACAGAAAGCCTCATCATTTTCGCTCTTATCAAGTAATTTTACATTTTATAAATTTTTAAAAGCAGATCAACCAGCTCAAAACAATCTGAATAAGAACAAGGACATGAACTTATTATTTTTAAATATTAATCTTCTAAATATCAATACAATTGAAGCTAGCCGGCCTAGTTAAAGTAAGCTCAGAACCAAAAATAAAAGAAAGAGCTTTGATTCTGATAAAGATCACAGCCACCAGGTAATTACATTTATATGGCACAGCTGAATCATAACTATTGACTATTGAATAAGTAAGAATAGTTAAACATGAGTCTTTGTGTACTTAGAGGTAAACAGGAAGGCGCTAAAGCTACGTAGCATCCACACTTCCCTCCCAACCGCCATCTTTTTCTGCTAAGAAACTTTTAATAGGAATAAAAAATGTTGAACCTGAAAGTAGAAGAAAATTAAAAGTGAATTGCCGGCTGATGCAGGTCCTCTGCGGAGCGTTTTGTCATGAAACATTTCCCCAACGCGTGGCGGGCCGAGGTCTCCTGTTTCTCCCTCCTGATATCAGGACGCCTCTCCAGCAGCAGCTGATGACACTCAATCAACCGGCAGTCAGAAGTTAATGGCAGCCAATTTCTGCTCTCCAAGACTCATTTAAAAGCCTTGAAGAGCAGCAAATTGCATGTAATGAGTGGTATGGCAGTTCCTGGCTCTCTTCAGCTCTCCCAGTGATTGATGGTTATTCGGCCCTCAGCCCCAGGATGGATTAAACCGCATCATGTGGAGTCATTTCTCTATCTCCTCTTTGGCACAAGTTAGGCTGATTGTTTTTAATAACTGCAGAGAGCTGCTCCCAATGAAACTGTCAGGTCAGGAATCCTGAGATTGTTTTTAATTGGCCTATAAAAGGTTGACACTTTTAAATGTACACATTTTTAATGTGTTTATATCCTATTATAGATATTTATTAGGCACTATGATGTATTAATTTTGATTAATTATGTAGATTTTAACCCGTTATTTATTTTATTTTACTACAGTTATCGTTCTTTTTTGTTTTACATGCAAAAGTTCCGACCTGGAACCTTTGTATTCGCGCGTTTCTGGTACGCCGCTAATTCTGACGCAATGCTACAACATCAGTTAACACCTGTGGGTTGAGCTTCTAAAACGACCTAATGGGTCACTGATGGAGACTATTGTTGCGTGCTAAAAGCAGCTAGCATGTCAGCGAAGCTATTTAAACCTGCTTTATCAACTCATGCTAACATGTAGCAGCAGCACGGTGGTGGAAGCATCATGCTGTGTCAGACAAACTCACATCCAAATCTAAACTGGATCAAACAGGCCAGCAGTTGGATTAAACTCTATCTAACATTTTATTCTTGTTAATAAAAATAATTTGTGGGTTTTGGTTCAAATGAGGTGATTTTCTTAACATTGGAGCCTCAGACGAGTGGAGAAACTTCTCTCTGCAGCTGTGTGTGTCTGGGACTCTTCATGTCCCGCAACCTCTTCTTCTTCAGACACAAAACTCTGATTTTTCTGCCGGTGAAGCGTCTCGTCACGCGCTCTGATATTTCTGAGTTTACCGCTGCTTTGTTATTGTGTCTGCAGAGGCCAAACCGAGTGAAAATATGTTGGGCGCAGCTCCCACACGCAGAGCTTCAGTGGGATATCGCAGCCGTGACCTTTCAGTTTCCTCACTGTTGACAAAAAAAACCGCAGTGCAAAAGCCTCTGCGATGACGAAAGGACCATGAAACGCTTTCAGAAAAATCCATGTGGGCAAAAAAAGGACAAAAAAAATCAAAAAGGACCCCTGACAAAGTAGGAATAAAGGAAAGTGCTTTCTTACACGAAGCCTCAGCAGCTTTTACTGAGCTCTGGTTTTGGAAACAGTTTGATGATTCAGTTTTAGTCACAGCTAACACAGACAAACGCAGATAGGAGCAGGAGTTAAAGCCATGAGGAGAAAAAAATCGTATTACCAAATCAATACACAGTAAACCAGAAACTATTTCACAGTAATTTGTCTGTTTTAAGGCACAAAAGGAGCAGGTACTGCAAATGCATCACATAGATTCTGCTATAAACAGGAAAACAATGATAAAAGTCTCCCTGCAAGAGAATGAATCGGGTAAACAAACCAACCTGGACGTTATGAAAGCAGGGATTACTGAGACGCCTGAGATTTAAAAAATGATCATTTTAAGGCTTTAATTGTGTCTGTTTTAAAGTTCACAGTGGAAATCTTGATGCTCAGTTTGTGTTTTGCTTGTTTGTTTTGTGTTGTTTTGTGTTTACGACAAAAGCAACCTGCATGTGCAGAGGAAGAACGTTGACGTCACACAGCAGCGTTTGATGGCCGTCGCTCTTTATCAGGTTTTCCAAAATGTCGGCTCCGCTTCATTTGGCTTCTTCTGGTGCAGAATTATGACATGTAGCATGTAGTGTTTTGTTTTATAACTGCTCAGGTTATAAGCAGTTATAAAACAAATAAATAATATTTATGCAATAATTCAGCAGGGCTGCTGTTAAAGTTTCTGTATCCACAATCTTAAGGAGTTTCCTTCAATAGATGTTTACATTTTCAGAGGGAATCTGCAGTAAAGTCGGCATATTTTGTCCCATCTTCATCAAAATGCTCTTCATTTTTCCATCTGATGCAAATATAAAAACATAAATCCATTTTCTACATTCTAGAATAACTGTTTTGTTTCACATCTCAGTTTTATATCAGCTCTGCTGATTGTTTCCTTCGGGACAAATGGAGTTAAAGTTCGGAGTAAAATCCTGAAGTTACCAGCAAATCGCCTCTTCATTAAAGGTCAAAACAAAAGAAGATGCAGCTCATATTTATCTGCTCCAACAACTGGAGCAATTATGGAGTTTTACAGAGAAGCTGCAGAGGAAGTAAAGGAGAAACGTCAGCGAAATAATCAGCTGAAAACTGAGTTTCTGTGCTTCAGCCTGTTTGCTGCAGACTTAATGTGACTGAAATAATTATAATTATCTGTGATTCACATTCAAGCCTCATGGAGTTTATCCTCATGATTTTGTTATTTAATTTAGAGGATTTTAAACTCAAATTTCTGTTTATTACATTTATATATAAAAAAAATAACAAGAAGTCCTAGAAATGTGAAGCTGATCTCCATCCTGCAGCGATTTTCATTCTTACAGCACAAAACAACTTCATGCTTCCTCTGTTCATCCATATGAACCGGATCTCATGAATCTGTGAAAAATGATGCAGAGCCTCGTTCTTTCAGTCACTGTCTGCAGGACTTTGCAACTTGTTTTGCTTCTTCAGAAATATTTGCATGAAATGTTGCGACGTTTGTGCTCATGTGACGGTAAATGTGACTTTTTGTTTCTCATCATATGGAGTCTAACTTGACATCAAGTGAGGCTGAGGTGTTAGCTAAACATTTATCTAGTATGTTAGCTTAATTCTAAGTGGCATGGAAATGCTAATCTGATGTGTTAGCCCATTGCTAACAGACACAGTAGAATGTGTGTTGGATCTGTTAGCTTATGGCTAATTGAAACATTAGAAACATTTGTTGCATGTGTTAGCTTATGGCTAATTGAAACATTAGAAACATTTGTTGCATGTGTTAGCTTATGGCTAATTGAAACATTAGAAACATTTGTTGGATCTGTTAGCTTATGGCTAATTGAAACATTAGAAACATTTGTTGCATGTGTTAGCTTATGGCTAATTGAAACATTAGAAACATTTGTTGGATCTGTTAGCTTATGGCTAATTGAAACATTAGAACATTTGTTGGATCTGTTAGCTTATGGCTAATTGAAACATTAGAAACATTTGTTGCATGTGTTAGCTTATGGCTAATTGAAACATTAGAAACATTTGTTGGATCTGTTAGCTTATGGCTAATTGAAACATTAGAACATTTGTTGCATGTTAGCTTATGGCTAATTGAAACATTAGAAACATTTGTTGCATGTGTTAGCTCACTGCTAGCTGAAACATCAGAGATTATTTCCTCGTGATTATTGGACCCTGATCAATAGATGTATTTACGTTTAAATATAATCTTTGTTTCTGATTTGGATCAATTCCTTATCATGTACTAATTTTGGTTTTACTTCATCCCTTGTTTGTGGTTTTAGTTTATTCTTGTATCTTTGTGCATTTTTTCCTGAGCTTTGTTGTCTATTTTCTGTCAGCCATCTTGGTTTATTACTATGTAGATTTATTATTAAGTGCTTCTCTGTCGTTCTTGTTGATTTTATTTCCTCCCAGATCTTCGTAGTTTTAGTTGTTTGGCTGTTAGTTGCTAGTTGTCTGCCCCCTGGTGGCAGCATCCATTAGTTTCCCTCTTCTGCTGCTAATTCCCTGCAGCCGTTTCCCATTTCCTTCATTATCTCAATATATTTCCTTCAGCTTCCATGTTTCGTGTCAGATTCCTGCTCATGTCACCCGTTCTTCTCCTTCCAGAAATCTTGCTGTAAGTGTTTTGTTGGACTCTTTATTAAATTGGTTCTCATGAGATTTCCGCGTTCCTGCGTTTTGGTCCGATCCCGGGGACGTACATGACATCTGCGCCACATTAAGTCCCAGTGGGATCGTTCCTTCTGGGGCTTCGTTTTATTTTCTCAGCGAGTCTCAGCAGCAGATCTCATCGTCTCGTCCACAGAAAGTCAGAAAGTCAGATTTTGTGTGAATATAAAGAAGAAGTAGACGACAGAGGAACAGAATAATAGCTCTACATGTTATGTCAAATCCAGATTTTCCAGTTAAGTCGGTTTTATAAAGCTGATGATGCAAATTCAGTCTGAGATTCACTTTTGGCTAAAAGGGAATTAATTTTATTTTATGCAACAAGTGTTAAAAAACAAATGCAAAACTGAAACACTTTAGTTTTCCTTTTAGTAACTGTAATATAACTGTACAGTGCGAACACTGCTAACACTGCTAGCTAGGCTACAAAACCTAGCAACTCCTCAAACCTCCAGTTGGTCGTGGTACTGAGCCAGGTTCTGCTTCTGCTGGAGGTTTCTTCATGTTAAAGGAGAGTTTTTCCTCTCTACTGTCGCCATGTGCATGCTCAGCCTCGGGATGTGGACGTTAACGACACAACGCAAGTGGTTACCTGTTGGTGCTGCGATCAGGAGGAGTGAAGGCTGCAAGTAGCTGACGCAATCTGCTGGGTTTTCTTAGAAACATTTTTAACTCATTAGAATAATTAACTGAGTTTAAACGGGAGTTTGATGGAAAATTGACTTTTTGAGTATTTTTTATTCTCATCAGAAACAAACTGTGATCTTCCATGCGTGTTTTAGAAATCCTTTAATCTCCATGGTGAACCTAGCCCCGCCTTCGAGGCTTAGCTCCTCCCTCCTCCTTCAGACTCCTCCAGACTAGCCAGCAGCAATTAGCAGACAGCTGCTGAAACTGCTCAGCTCATTTAAGAAAGAGACAATTTTTAAAGAGACAGACGCCCAATTTGAAGACATTGAATGATCAAATATAATTTATTTTACGTCACATTTAATACATCTGGCGATTTTAAAACTGAAGTTAATAAAGTTACATGATTGTGGTATAAATGTGCGTGGAAAGCTCCTGAAAGCGGCTCTGTTCTCCAGTCAGCAGCATGTTTGGTGGAGGATCGACGGCACGGAAAGACGAATTGGTTGTAAATGTCGAGGTTTTCAGTGCAGCTGAGTCACATCGAGCTGCTCCGGTACTGCAGGACAAAATATTCAGTTTTCCAACTTATTCATCTGAACAATGTTTGATCTGGATTTGCCTGATCCTGCACTGAAGGGACAAAAAGATCTTAAATTCAGACACCAAGTTTCAGGATTAACTCCAATCTTTAGATCTGTAAATCTGCCTCAGAAGATAAAAAAAATAAACCAACTTTAAATTTAATGGTGGATATAAATATGTATAAAAAAGAGGAACCATTTTTAGTAAGTGAGCCAAACTTGGGCGACTCTTCATACACTCATTAAGTTTATAAGACAGTAAAAATAATGATCTAAAAATGCGGCATTTCTTAGGAGCCTGAATACATGAAAAGGGAAAGTAGAAGCTTTTTTCTATATTTTTTCCTGCATTGTAATAATAAAAGTTTTCCTAAGTCCATGAAAGTCTTTCTACTTCTTGGTGACATTGTGAAGCTGCCGTGCATCATGACTCAGTGCAGACGCTCTTGTATGCTTCCTCTACCTTGAAAAAAATCCTGCTTTTCATCTCCAGCTTACTTTCTCGTCCTGCCGTCTCTTTCTTTCCTGACGAGAAGTGGCCTTTTTTCAAACATGCAGCTCAACGCAGTCTCCATATTTATTCTCCGGTCAGTAAAAATCTGCACCAACTTGGAAAAAGCTGCTTTTATTGAAAACCCTTGTCTAGATAAGGGGAAGCCTCTCCAAACTAACGTCACGAAACAAAACGTTGCATTAGGCCTTTTGATCCGCTGCAGGCTGCTGGTAAGAGAAGCAGTTTGGTGATCTGCAGATGCTCTCGGTGCTGGAAGTCTATCGCTCGTATTGTTCTGCTCCAGATGCGTTTCTTTTTGCAGCTGCAGCACAAAACCACAAATAGCCATGGATCTGTTCACCATTTCAAGCCTCAAAACCAATTTTCACTAAATTGCAGAGACGCAATTTGAGTGACATTTTTTGAGATGTGAAATTTCAGTGAGCTGCAGGCTTGGCTGGGTAATGAGCCACTTCTCATTTTATCAAATACGGACATTTTACTAAAACCCACTGTGATTTTTTTTTTTTTCTAATTCGAAGATGAATTCGCAACACTGGATGGATGATGAAGACATTTTCAGGAACAAAAAGGATCCTGGATGGTAATACAGTTATTTTCGATATTGACGTGAATATTTTAAAATCGCTGGGCCACATGTTTATAACCGCAGAATCACATCAGAGATCAATCTGATTCCCAGACTGTCTGAAGTCTGCAGATCTACATGGAGACAGAAAACAGCATCACAAGAATCTCCTGCTTAAAGCACAAAAACCTGGACTGACGTAAAACTGCAGCTGGACCGGTACCATCCAGATCTACACCACCCAAAACTAACCCTAACCATTCTAGAACAAACCTCCAGAAAACTGCAAAACAGCTGAAACCCTGAGCTCCTTTAAACTTTAATAATAACTGGAACTTTGATTCGTTCTGCTCAGCGTTTAGTTTTCCTGCTTTAGGTCTGAATATTTTCATAACTGCTGGATTATTCCATCCCAAAGAGGATTTGATGTATTTATCCCTTTTTTAAATGATGTATTTATGAAATTTGAAGATATGCATTTTGAAACTCTTCTGATGAGCGACAGAGCTTAAACGTTCATCGCCTGCTCCACAGTCTGACACGGGTTTGAGATTTAGACATTTATTGTTCCAGGAGATTTCCATAATCTTAGGGATGGATATTCTGGGTTCCTCTGATGGTGGCGCCGTTTACCCACCACAGGGAAAGTTATGGACGCGGGACAGTGAAGGTTACGGACATTAATCACAGGCTGTGCTGTTCGCCGCTTGTTCCTGTGCCAGACGGACCATTTCGCCGGACTTTGAGTCCACTTTGGCTACGTGTCAAGACTTCCCTCCATCTTTAAATTCACTCCTGGAAATGGATTACTGCGCCCTCCTCCACACCGGGAAGAGGAGCTGGGATTTATGGCAGCGGCTCTGTGGGAAGCAGACATGTTCTCCGCTGTCTCCTCCGGGACGCCGGATTTGTAAGAAGACAGACTGAACCTCCAAATCCCAGACGGCAAAATCCGCCGAGGGAACAAGACTCTGAAAACAATCTGCTTCCAGGCGAAGTGGGAAGATTCCAGATGCTAATAATTAATCATTTCACTTTCTGGAGTCTCTGACCTTTGATTCCAGGCATTTGAAACTGGTCTTTGGAAAATTATTAATTGTCCCAAGAGATTAGCCGACATCCTTCACTGGATCTAAACCAGGATCAAAGTATAAAACAGGAAGTCAGCAGCTCAACACGCTTAAAGTCTCAGTTTGTGCATCTATTCTTCCCTTCTGGGGCATTTCCTAATATTCCTGTTTTCCCTGCATTTCCTAATATTCCTGTTTTCACTGCATTTCCTAATATTCCTGTTTTCACTGCATTTCCTAATATTCCTGTTTTCACTGCATTTCCTAATATTCCTGTTTTCACTGCATTTCCTAATATTCCTGTTTTCACTGCATTTCCTAATATTCCTGTTTTCACTGCATTTCCTAATATTCCTGTTTTCCCTGCATTTCCTAATAGTCCTGTTTTCACTGGAGCCTGGACTTTCTGGGTTCATTCCCACCAGAACCTGCTCAGTGTCATCGACCCACCAACCTGGGTTTGGGTTTGGAGCGGTTTGAATGCATATGTGAACACCAAACAGACCAGAGACTGCTCCAACAGCAGGAAGTGGACGACGGTGCAGGGCATTCTGGGTAAATACAGCCAAAACAAATGTGCTAGCCTAGCGCCAGCGGGAGAACAGAGAAATCCTCTGACTGCTAACATCTGACGCTACTCCATTTTGTGAAGAAGGAAGTTGCGCTCAGTGTTTTATTCAGACGTCTTTGTTGTTTCCTTCAGTGGTTCTTGGTGCAGCGCCCCCACAGGTCAGGAGGGGAACAGGTTGGGTTGAGTCAGAGCAGAGAGGAAGAACCTCAGCAGCTGGACAGGAAACATGATGAAGCTTATCTGGACTATCGGGTGTGAAAACATCGTAAACCTCATCCTTCCCCTTCGAGGATTCACGACTTCCTGTCCAGCATTACAGTGACAGGAAGGAGCATTAGGTGGAAATATTGAAACCAGTTAGCATCAGGTTAGCACCAACTGAACTCGCCGCCTGCCTGAGCGTCGTGTCGAGTTTCCATCATGAAGGGAGGAAATGTGCAGCATGGCTGAGATGCAGAGCAGCCGCCCGTTTTCTGGTTCAAGTGTCTTTTCAGGCTGATGTAATCCTGCTGTCTGCAGCGTGTCGTTGTTTCGACGTGTGTTCCTGAGCGCTGGGGGTTTGTAGGGAGGCAGGCTGCTGTATTTGAGGAGGTTCTGTCTGTTTGTTTGATTATTGAGTGACGGGAGGCTCATGAGAGACGCGCCCCGCTCTCTCAGCTGGCGCCGCAGGGCTTCGAGGTCGACGGGATTAGCATTTTAAAACCTCTGCTCCTCTGATCTGCAGAGGAGGGAGGCGCTGGAAGAAACGGGATCTTCAGCTGCTCCTCGTCTCTTTGAAATGTGAACAGGGAGGAGAAGTTCACCTGTCTCCTCAAACAGGGAACATCTACCGCTGCGGTTCTTTCTAACCCTCGCTGAGCAGATCTGTGTTTTCAGGAAGAAGAAAAAGGTTCAGACACGTTTGGATTTGCTCTAATTGCACGTTCAGTTTGTGTAAACAGCAGAAAGTGATCTCATTTGCACCTGACTCAACATTTTCTGAGCCGAATTAAAGGAAAGCTACCAAATGTAGCCAGAGAGCAAACAGAGCCGCTTCTGGAGCCTCGCAGTCACAAAATAACAGCAACAATTTGGGTTATTTAGCCTGAGACAGAAAACCGGAGACATTTTTCAGTCATATTTTCATTTTCTAATCAATCCTTTCTTCTATAATGTCAAACTAAATATTTAGCTCCAAACTGTTTATGTAGTCAGAGAAATATTTAGGTTATTTGTAAATATTCCCAAGCTACATATGTCATCAGTTTTTGAACTGATCATTTAGCTTAATGCAAAATGATCATCCATCCGTCCATCAGTTTTAGTTTATTCTAAATGTAAACGTTTTTTGCGGAACGCAGCGTCGTTTATCTGAATCGTTTCTTTCCTCATTTTCTCCAGGTTTTTATTCAGTTACAGGATCTGAGGCTCCGGGTTATTATGTGTTTTACTGATGCAGCTCATGTTTGTAATATCGTTGTGTTAAACATTCCCTCCATCTGCTTATGAAGCCATTCTTATCTCCACACACACGGCGCCACAAATCCCCAGAAATGAGTGGTAATCTGGGAGATCTGTGGCGGATTTAACGCTTTCTGTTTGATTCGGTTCATCCAGGACCTCACCAGCTGCATTTGAATCCCATTTCATTCAGAAACCGTCTCTTCTTATCAGATCAGCCATTGTTTCACATCCATCAACGTTTCAGCTTCAGGTTTAGCGTAGACGTCTCTTCTTGTCTCTGCAGAGCATGATGGGAGAAGATGATGGGATCTCCTCTGATCCTGAAGTGTTGTCATGTTGCTTCCTGTCAAACTTTGTTCTTTCTGCAGTCAGAACAGAAAAAACAAAAAAATCCCTCCAGCTACATGAAGTGTTGACGGACCTGAGCGTGTTTGTTTGTTTGGATTCATGGATCAGCTGCTTTGAGTCCTGAACCCACAGACTGACAGTTTCTGCTCTCAAACCGTCACTCAGCCTCTGACAGTCGATCTCCCTCAAGATCCAAGAGGGAGAAACTGGAGATTTACTTCCTCACCTCCTCAAATAATCACCGTGATGGATGAAACCAGCAGGGTTTCAGAATCATCAGGTGGTTGATTCTGAGCAGTGTCCAGCATAAGCGTGGTCTGCTATTACTCTGTGCATTATGGATCTTGTAATGAAACAAAATAGTTGAGGAACCTGTTCCCCTCCTGGCCTGTGGGGGCGCTGCACCAAGAACCACTGAAGGAAACGACACAAAAACCTCTGGAAAAAAAACTGAGCTCCTTCTTCACCAAATGTAAACAAAGATGGAGGCGTCAGAGTTTAGCGGTTGGAGGATTTCTCTTCTGCTTTTACCTAAAGATCACGAGCCATTTCTCCTGCTAGCGCTAGGCTAGCATGCTTGTTTTGGCTGTATTTACCCAGAATGCTCTGTGCTGCAGTCCACTTCCTGCTTTCAGAGCGGTCTCCGGTCCGCTTGGCGTTCACATATCCATTCAAACCGAACCAGTTCACTTTATAATCCACATTAGAGTTCACACCTCCACAAACGGATCAAAGTTTCTAAACAAACGAACTGGAGTTGGATTAAAGTGAACTAAACAGGGCTGGTGTGAATTATTTGCACTTTTTTCCACTTTTCTCTGTTGTTTTTACTCATATTTGTGTGACTTACATGCAGAGCCTCCTTTGCTTTCACACTGCAGAGAAATGTCAGAGTTGTTCCGCAGCGCGGCTCCTCACGGCCGTGACAGGCTGACATTTGGCTCCTCGTTACCCTCATCTACGGCTCCTTATCGCTTCTTACAGCAGGTCGGCGCCACTCTGTGATTCTGTCGCCATTATCAGGTGCCAGTCGGACTGGATGAACACGCGTGAAGAAGGAAAATATGCAGAAACAGCCTCTGCTGAGAAGGAAAACTGATCCCGTCTGGTGAAGGATCAGAAAATCAAAGCTCTGCTTCATGAAACTCAGGAGCTTTTGTTGCTGTTTTATTAGCAGGTGGCTGTTATTACACTTTATTCCACTAGAGGTCAGAACCAGATGTTTGAGTGTTGCTGGTTTCTCCACTGCAGCTCAAGAACAAATATGAAACCATCTGGTGCCACCAGTGATATGATGAGAATAAAGTTTTAAAATTTGTTTAATTTCTTTCGTTACAGACATTTAACTGGAAACCTTTTCTGTACCGTTCGCTACGTCGCGACATTTCTCATTGACGTCTTCCGGCTTTTCAGTTTCGGTCCGTTTGGGGAGGCGTGAATAATCCACTTCTGGTTCGGACCAAAAACATGAACTCTGCTTCAAAACAGCTGAAACAGAATAAATCCAACTGAACATATCGATACCGATCCTCAGGGTGTCAGGCGATAAAATCTTTAATTCAAAATATGCATCATTTAAAACGTTTAAAACTTGCTTAGCAGATAAATGTCCTTCTGTCAGACGAACATCATGAAACCATCAGGCCTGTCATGATGCTGAGTTTCCTGGACGATAAATTGTCCCAGAAGTTATTGAGATAAATAATAATATTGTTGATTTGAAATCATTTTGATGTTAACATAATAGTAATGGCACAAAAATATCCTCTTTAAGTTCTAATGAACATTTAACTCTGCATATTTTGAACATCCAAAATAAACAAAACAACAAATAAAATGAATTCAGATTTGAGCTGTAAAGTTCTGGCGGCTTTCAAAAGTTTAAATCAACCAATCAGAGGCCAGCCTCAAGCACAGAGCGAATCCACCAGCAGGAGGATTTATGACATCACAGGTTAATCATCCAACAAAGAAATGAAATGTTGAGTGAACCTGCAGCAGACATTCACCTCTGACCTCTGATCCGACAGGAAACCGTCTGCAGGTGTTTCTGTTTCCTCTGAAGCAGCAGGATGAGCCGCGCAGCGTAAGCAGCATTGAGCACAGCTGACAGAAGAATCGAGCTGCCAGTCAAAACGCCTCTTCCTGACTCCCTCATCAGACGTTATTCATCTGAATTTGCTACGATGAGCTGCAGAAACGGCAGAACGTCCTCTTTAGTTGTTTTTCCTTCTGAAGACGTGCAAACCTTTGATCAATGTAAGGAATTACAGAAGCAACTCGCTGCTAATCTACTCTTTGGGAGAGTAGAGGGAGTCGGATGATTAATTAGTCCGGGCCGCCTAATTACCCACGCTGCTCTGCAAACTCGCTGGTGCATGACTCGTCCTGTTTTCACGCCGTCGATATCGAAATGCAGGAAACAGTGTAGCATTAACTGCTCATTAAAGGCACTTTAATGACAACAAATTGGAGGCTAAATAAATGTCAGAGATTAGCGTACTGCAGCTTTCAGCTCTGCAAAACGTTTCACAGCTTTCTCACAGGCAGAGCTGAAGTTTTCAGGTATTTAAGACTTAATGTGACCAATCGTTCACACCATTTCCACATTCCACTTATTAACTTATAGAAATTTACTACATTATTTATGAAAGCTCAGACGTCATAATTACTGACTAAAAGATTAACAGCCCAACACGGAGTTAACCATCAGAACGGAGCAGGAAAAGTCCGTCCACCAAAACCACGTTTTAAAATCTAACAGGAAATAACAGACTATGGATTTAAAATGAAGATTGCTTTCTGGATCTTCCCTGGACTTTCTCAGAACCTTTCCAGAACTAACCAGCAGTCTTTGGACATTGAGGTTCTTGGAAAGTATAATTATTCCTCTGGTTCTGTTGAAAATCCAGGCCAGTGACCCGATGGGCCCTGAAAAGAAACGTCCTCAAACAACTTATCGGAACTTAAAGTTATATTTTTATAACTTTTTGATAAAAAAAAAAGTTACCAAAAACCAGGTGAAATCAGAGCCAGGAAGTAAAAGTGTATACTTTTACTCCACTGTACTTTTTACTTTTACTTAAGTAAAGCGATGTTGAAGCAGTACTCCTCTTCTTTAATGCGGGTTTTGGTTCTCTGCCCCTCTGGGCGGATCTGATGTCGTTTCCCACACAACTGCAGTGATTAGCGGCTGCTTTGCATAAAATAAATCAGGTTTCAGACGGTATTTTGGAAGAGGAGGAATTTAAAATGAGAAGAAATGAGCTGTGTTAAAGTATTCACCCACGTTGAGAGGATGTTTGGGAACATTTAGAGGTTGTTGGTTCTAATGAGTTTGTTTTGCATCTGGTGTGGAGCGGGTCGTCCTGCTGCGCCCACCGGGAGCAACGCAACAAAATTCAGGCCCGTTCACCGGCGACCCGGTTCTGTGTGGGAGGAGCAACCAACTGTCAGCGGGATGGGAGGAAAGTTTCAGATCCTCCACTCAGGAAAAAAATCATTTCTATCGGTGAACTTTAATCTGCAACAAGTGAAGGAGAAACGTATCAACGTCTTCAGTCCATCAACGTAACAGTTTAGAGATGAAAAAAACAAATATAGACACCGGGCCAATCAGAACCAGGAAGTGAAATCAGAACCAGGAAGTAAAATCAGCAACAGGAAGTGAAATCAGAACCAGGAAGTAAAATCAGAACCAGGAAGTGAAATCAGAACCAGGAAGTGAAATCAGAACCAGGAAGTAAAATCAGAACCAGGAAGTAAAATCAGCAACAGGAAGTAAAATCAGCAATAGGAAGTAAAATCAGAACCAGGAAGTGAAATCAGAACCAGGAAGTAAAATCAGAACCAGGAAGTGAAATCAGAACCAGGAAGTGAAATCAGAACCAGGAAGTTAAATGAAAAACAAATGAAAAACAAACATGATTTAATCAAAATTCACCAGACATAGACACACACCTGCAATTTCTGTTTACATTTCATAAGTTTTTTTTTGCAACAAACTGATTTGGAAACATTTTCTTTTACCTAATTTTGTTACTTTGTGTTACTTGTATGAGTTATTCTCACTTCGGTCCTTAACTTTATATTTTGGTCTTTCAGATGATGTTAATTTTAAATACTAAATGATTAAATAATTTCTTGGGTGGACACTTTTTACTTTTAAATACATGAAAGTAAGTCATGATGTCGCCAAAATGTTCACCTAAGTTTATATTTTGGTCCATCTAATTATGTAAATTATATTTGATCAGTCACTTTTTTACCAAACACTTTTTTGCCTTTACTTGGGTAAATGTTTGGCACTCTGCCTCCTCTCCATGTGGCAACAGCCCAATTTCATGGCAACAACAACAAAAAAAAACAAACAAACTGGCAAATGCTCATTTAGTCCAATTCAATTAAGTGTACAGGAAATCCAATTACAGTTTGTCAGCACTAATCTGGTGGCTGGCGTTCTTCATAGTGTTGTTTGCCAGCGAATTATTGCTCCTTTCCAAGCTTTGACTCCCATTAAACCCTTGTTGATGCTGCACATTCAAGAGGCCACAGGCGCTAATTCAATTAGACAAATACAACCTCTGGAGTGCGCTGCGCTGCGCTGCTCTGCGCTGCGCTGGAGGCTGGAGCCGGCCGCCGGATGGAGAGTCTGGTGACTCCTTCACCTCCTCAGCTGTCACTCCTACAGGAAGATGAAAGCATAATTAATGTTTTCTGGGGTCTGAATCCACTAATAGATACAAGGCGCAGCGAAGCGCTGCGAGGCTGAAGCATCAGAGGAGAAACGCGGCTGAATGCCAGTTTTAAGAGGTTACTGGGATTAATGGCTAACATGTTTCTGCTGCTGTTGCAATACAGAGAATTACTAGTAACCTGGTTCACAATGAAACAGTCACAGACTAAGAGTAGATTAAATTACACAAACATTTTAAGGTGAATAAGATTTAATAAAGCTCATAGCAGAAATATAGACCAGTTTAAAAACTCTTCAAATTGGAGCTTATTGGGAAATTTGTTGAGTAGGATCAATACTTTAAATACCAAAAATGGTTTTGTTGATATTAAAAATGTATAAATAATGTCATTCGATGTGAAAATAATTTAAGATTTAAATGAGAGGAGCAGGAAACCATAAGAAATCATATTTCCAACCTGCTTTTTTTCAAACTAATTATGTAAAATTGCATGAATGAAAAACAAACATGATTTAATAAAAAGTTTTGTTGTTTTTTTACTTTTCAAACTAAAAAAGGATTTAAATGCAGTGGAGGGCCATACTGAGAAAAAATAAGAATATGTCTTCACTCTTATGTTGTTTCTACTTTCTTATAATATTCTGACTTTATTCTCGTTCTTGTCATGTGACTGACAGCCATCTTGGTAGGTAGTTGCTATGGCGTTGCAATGACAACAATGAACAAACTACGAACTTAGAACGAACTTTCGCCTCATTCTTACGTAATTTATAAGCAATATAAATACATCACATCTATTACATCTATCACATTTATCAATGCCAAGCTAGCAACATTAGCTTAGCTAATGTAGCTTTTATCACGTGAAGCGTTTGTTCGTCCTTTAAATCCGTTGAAAATGTTTTGAATGTTTCGGGTCAAAGTTCAGGCCTGAAGCTCCTCCATGGAGCAGCTTCTCCACATCATCTGACGTTTCCACGGGTCCATCCCAGCGGCAGCCATTTTGTTCATGTGCTACTGCCCCCTGCTGTTCAACCTTTCACCTGAGTTTCTATTTTTGCTAAGTGGCTCTGCTTTGCGTAGATGTTACATTTATTTGACATTTTAAAACTTTGAATTGACTTGACAGCTGAACAGAACCGGAGCTGCCAAGGGCGCATTTTAATTTGCTCCATCGCAGCGTGTGTGGGCGGCGCCGCGCAGCTGCAGGGTCGGACGGATCCTTTGTTTGTCTCACATCTCCTGTTGACAGCAGCGGGGGAGCCTGCTGGGGAGAGGCCACAGCAAAACTAATTCCCTGCAAAATTAGAGGTTTCTGCTGCCTGAAAATTGTTCAAAAACACAGACTGGTTATAAGAGAGAAAACAACAAGAGTTGTTGTTATTTCCCCCATTTTGGAGCGAACGAGTCGGCGCTCCCACCTGACCGACAGGAAGCTGACGAGCCGCTCAGCAGGGAGCCGGCCGTGTCCTCCACAGAGGAAATAAATGCTAATCATCTTTCATCTGAGCCTGGTTTGTGCGTGGAAGAGGCTGTGTTGCCAGTGTGTTTCCAGAATGAGAATGCAGAAATATGGGCTGTTTTTGTAATCAGACACAATTTCCCGCCGCAGCCTTGACAGAGAAGGACCTGCGATGATGACCTACGACCTCCTTTCATGTTTCTTTCAATTGCTTCTTCCTGAAGAGCAAAAACTCCAGAATCATAACAACATGTTTAATTTACTTGCCTGTGTATCTGCCGCACTTTGAGAAACTACATCCCCACCTCAGC
This sequence comes from Poeciliopsis prolifica, assembly GCF_027474105.1. NCBI lineage: Eukaryota > Metazoa > Chordata > Actinopteri > Cyprinodontiformes > Poeciliidae > Poeciliopsis > Poeciliopsis prolifica. Next base: position 129,645 of record NW_026562544.1, read on the forward strand.
TTTCTGTGTTGCTTTTTTGGTAACAATGAAATATTTCATATCGCAAACAGTTTTAGATAAACTAATACATATTGATCAGCCTTCAGAGTTCTGAATGAAGGCAGCTGGATTTGTCGTTCGGTTCGAACGCCAAGTGGACTGGAGCAGAAAGTGGACTACATTGCAGGGCATTCTGGGTAAAAACAAACATGCTAGCCTAGCGCTAGCGGGAGAAATGGTCTTTCGCCAAACACTAGAGAGAAATCCTCCACCACTAAAATCTGACTTTATGTTTTGTGTCTTCAGAGGTTTTTGTGTTGTTTCCTTCAGTGGTTCTTGGTGCAGCGCCCCCACAGGCCAGGAGGGGAACAGGTTGCTCTGGGGTTTTGATTGGTTTGACTCAGTGAGGTGAGAAAGATTTTTATAGAAGAGTGATGAATTCAACACATCGGAAAGACTCACAGCGTTTTATGAACGGATGTTAGTGAAGCTGTGGAGGAACCAGCTCTACATTCAAACTGTCAGCCTCACACCACTTCCTGTTTTTCTTCTTTGTTTTTCATTGTAGTAACATCCGGCTGTTGATCACATGACTCGTGAGTCATTTTGATACGACTGAAAAACCCCAGCGCAAAAACTTTTTATCCAAAAATATGAGTTAAAATTGGCGTCTTTCTATTTAGCAGATTTGTTTTCCCAATTCCAATTTTTATAATTCGATGGTTAATACAAACACAGATAGTTTTGGACGAGAAGCTAGGAGTTCTCTTCCAACATCAGTGTCTGACCTCATGAATGCATTTTGTGGGGAAATGGTCCAAAATCCCCGTAAATATCAAAACTGAATAGCTGAAGGTGGTTTAGCTGCAGATGGCGGCTCCACGTCATATTATGGGATATCAGCTCCAGAATAAGATGAACCATTCAGTTCGTTGTGTTAGTCTGTTGCTATAGCAACTGAGTGTAGAAAACATACCCAAGCAAAACGTTCTGATCAACACTTGACGTTTCATTTTGCTGCTTTTACATCGGTTAATACAACCGATAATTCTGTTTTGTTTCATGTTATTTTTATTTATATCTGAAGCCAATCTGATCAACAATAAATCACCATCTCTGTTGCTTTTAATGGATTATCAAAACTTTTCTGCTTAATTTTGAAGTTATTCCTAAGTGGATCCTTTACATATTTGTGTTTTTGCCAAAATCTTTTTAAACCCACCACTTGTTCTATAAGAAACCAACCTGAGGTGGATGCAGCCCTACATAAATAAAACAGCTGCGGCGGCCCAGAGCATTAAAACGATCAATATTTTTATCATTTATGAGAAGAATCAATAGTTCTGTCCCAGCACTTCTCTCCTGAATATTATTTCCAGTTACTCTCTTTCTTTTGTGGGACCAAATGAGGCTTCCCCGAGGTATCGGTGTTAGAGGAAGCGCCTATAGGTCGATGGGAATCGATCTGCCTCATTATGCCTCTCCATCGAACGCTCACCTCGGCCATTAACGGCTAAATAAAAACCAAACGGTCAGAGTGTGTAACGTCAGGACGCTCCGACCGGCCTTCCGTCTCTTTTGTTCTTCAAAAGCAGCAGAGCTTCATCGACTTTTTGTTTAAGTGGAGGTCCTTGTTTGGCCGCCGTGTGAATTACCGGGTGTTTTAGTCCTGGCAGAGACGCGGCGCTCAGAGAGGAGGGCAGGAGGTCGATGGCGCCCAGAGGCCGACTCACGTCTACAGGAAACTCTGAGGCACCAGGACTGACAGCAGAGCGGCAGGGACGGAAAAATAAACCAGGAGGAGTTTTCTGCTGAAAAAATCTCAGATTTTGAGCTCAATCTAAAATTTTTTTTTTTTTTTTTTGGGTGAAATTCTTGACTTTTTAAGTTCAGAAATTTTCTAGAAAAAGCGAGATGTCTGAGCTCCAAAAGTCAAAAATAGTGAGAACAGAAACTCAAACCTTCTAATTTTGAAACGCAAAAACTTTCAATTGTTCCGCAAATTACTGAGATTAATTTTAAACATTCAGATATTTTTCAAGGTAAAAAATTTCCACGCTTTTTCTAGAAAATTTGTAATATTCATCCCTAAATTTCTGTTTTTTTTCTTATAAATGTAAAAGTTGCAGTGTTCAACTTTTACATTTTCACCATTTCCTAGAAAATGTTTGGTTTTTTTTCTAGCAACTTTTCAACCTCAGAAATGTCCACGATTTTTCAAAAATAAATTCTGAAATTAAATTGTTTTAACTTTTTTTAAACAAATTTTTGACTTTTCAAACTCAAAAATGTCCAAATTTGTAGTTTTTCCTTTGAATTCTTTTGTTAAAACCTCGGCAGGCGTCTAAAATATTTTGATTAAACGTCAACGTGATAGACTGAAATAATTGGAAGAACAAAAATCTGTTGTATTCTAAATAAAATGACAAAATAATTTGAGAGCAAATCAAAACAAGATATTTTTGTTTTGTAGAGAAACAATTAAATGATTCAAAAACTAAAATAAACAACAGGAGGGAATTTTAAACATAAATTTTCCCACACTGGTGTTGATGTTTTGGGACAATCGGCTCATTTCTACAACCCCAGTCACTAAGAAGTCGATAAAATGTTGATATATGTTTAATTGGAAGGAATTATATTTGTCTTACAACCGGATAAATGCATATTTCTGCAATAAAAACAAATGAAGCTGCACTTCACCGTGGGGCTAAATGTATGGGCTTCTGTACTTCTGCTGCAGAGTTTGCATCATTTTTGCAGTGAGATAAAGCTGACAGCTGTAATATGTGACACATTCTCCACTATTCCTGCAGTGTTATGTGTGCAGCAAGATAAGAAGTTTAATTTGAGATAAATCTGAGCAGCACAAAGCCACTTTAAGGTGTGGGGAGTCGGATAAACACATCTGAGATGGGGAAGGTGGCGATAAGCTTGACGTGTTGCGTCGTGATCTGGCTGGAAAAGTAGGAGATGATAAGAAACATGAAAGGAAAGTGACTCCAGGGCAGATTCCTCGACAGGAAGCGTGTCACCGGCGCAGATACTGAACATCCCCAGCGATGGAGGAGCTTTCCCCTGGGCTTAAGGTGACAAACGAACAAATAAAACCCTGAAGAAAGCAACATTAAATAACTTACCAGCAAGAAAACAAAACACAAGATGTTTTCTTCATTATATTCATGGGATTAGCACTTCCTGTTTGCAGCTGGACGAACAAAATGCATAAATAATTACTAGACTTTTATTCACCTTTTCTTTTGATGCCTAAATATAGAAAAATCTAAAATATTTCAGTCTATTTATGCTGATTTCAGTTGGGTTTTCATTGTGATACTGCGCAAACACAATATCACAACTGCGGTGTTCCAGTTAAATAAGAAACGCAATTAAATTCACATGTGAATACTGTCGTCTTCTTTGTCGTCTCCGCCAGTAGTAAAATCTGGTAAACAGTTTCTTCAAGTGAAACATTGTCTTTATCTGGGGATTTCACCCAAATTTTGTTGTACAGTGTTTCAATGTTAGAATAAGAATAAATATTGTATTGTATTGTTCAGAAAAAAGGGAATTAGATAACTTATTTATTTCATTTTTGTCATGATTTATGTTAACTGAAGGTGAGCCAAAAGCAGAAAGACTGAGGCGGGAAAAGAAGAAGAAGGGAGCACAGAGAGCCAGAGGAGAACAAAAAACAGAAATCCAGGAAAACCAGACAGTGGGACATCACATAGGATCAACGTTTAGTTTTTATCCTGGGGAGCTGGATTCTCACAACACAGAACAAATGACTAATTAGACCAATTAATAGAAACAGGTTGGAGATGTGAGAAGAGAGAAAGTGGCACGGGGCGAGCGAGAGCATACAGGGGTCTAATAAATGAATCTAACAGTAAAATACGACGAGACATAAGGAACATAATAAAATTAGACCCAACAAATAAACATAATAAACTAGAATCACTAGGAAAGACCAAACTAAAGCAGGAACAAGAAAGAGACTAAAGAACAAAATAATAATCAAACTAGAATCAATCAATAAAACCTCAAACATTTTGAGATGATTGAATAAACACCAAGTCAACAAATAGCCGTAAATCTCAGACTTTTTTTGATGCATAAACAGGCTGAAAAGACGGATTTTAGATCCTGTTTGATTTGTTTGGTCTGATTGTGCTGAAGCCCCAGATTAAAAATCAGAGTAAACATGAAGCGAAGCGAGTTAAATGGAGTGTTTTCCTAAAGCCAGGCGGCGCTTTCACCCTGAGTGGCATCCAGTTACGGACAGCAGGCTGATTGGTGCAGCAGGCGGGGGGCCTGGCGTCCAGGCAGACAGCCGCTAAGTGATGGAGCTGTAACCTGCCAGGATGGGGAAGTTTTAAAGAATTGCTTTCTCTGCTGCAGCACAACAAGCTGTGATAAATGAGACCTGAGAGGGTCGTCGGCTTAAATGGAGAAGTTTGGCTTGTTTTGGTTCTCAGACGCTGAAGAATCAGGACTGAAAGCTAAACTTGTCATTCTCCAACTTTGGGAATCCCACTTTTCATCAGTTATTTCAGTCTGAAAGTGTTTGAAACGTTTGAGCCGCAGAACGTGGGCGAGAGGCCGCCGACCCGCCGACAACGCTTCGCCTTCCTGTGAATAATCTCCATCTGTTGTTTTTCAAGGATTTTCACATAAACACATGAAGATGAGATGAGACGCTGTTCTGCAGCTCAACGATTAATAAACCTGCAAACTTTCACCACTGTGAAGTGATTCTGGTGATTAAATGTTTTACTTTAAAAGCAGCAGAAGAGTTTTACTTCACTTCTAAATTAAATCCAATATTATAAAGTGCAAGTGAATCATTGTACAAATTTAATGTACAACTTTTATTAACCTCTCAACTCCACACCATCTTCAAACAAATTTGGCGTCAATCCATTTGTGCAGCAAAAATCAGTTTGTCCTGCTTGTTTCGAAGACATTGTTGAAAGTTTAAAGGTCAAAAGGTCAACCAGACTCCCCACTTTAACCAAATCTAGCTAAATTGTTGTTAAGCATTTCTGCTATATTTCTGCAGCACAAATTTTAGTTTGTGCTGCACTCGTTTTAATATAAATTAATGTTTCCAGAGGTCATGAAAGGTCAACAGCCCTCCCCACCCCCTCATTCTTCAAAACAGAATGAGACCTGAGCAGGTGTCATAAAACCCGACTACGTTTGTGCCGGTTTGTGCCGCAAAATATTTTTGTGCCGCCTTTTATTTCAAATGTTATGCAGCAAAAACTTTCCAATGTGCCGCAATCACTGTGAAGATATTAATGAATGTTTGCAGAGGTCGTTAAAGGTCAACCTCCGACCTTCTTCACATCAAACAAATTTGGTGTCAGTCAACTCAGCCACGGTCATATAGATGAGTTTATTCTCATAATTTGTTTCTTAATTGTTTAATTTGTTTAGTATGCCCCTAAAACTCTGTTGTTGTTTGAACCTATTTACACCTGTTTCCATCATCTTTGTCTTTATTTATTATTTATTAGAATTTGAAACTCAGATGTAAATATAATGAAGCATTTATGATCCGTTACCATCGAGCCGCTGATAAACCCGAGGCGTCTTCGCTCCTCATTGATATCCTGAGTTTCTGTAACCGTCCTCCTTTCTGACTCACCTCCACAACAAATCCATGAAACCTAAAAAAATCCTGGTTTCAGGAGAGAAATAATAATAATAATAAAAAGAAACGCCTGCAGCCAGATCCACATGTATGTACTTTGGGGGTTCAGCCTGTGTGCTCATTGTTCCTCCGAGCGGAGCGGCGCAGCAACGTGGGAGCTGGAATCAATGGAGCGGGAAATTAGCCCTTAATTAAGAAGTATTTGTATTCTGGTCGCCCTTCGCCGCCAGAGGAGACACCTGTGTGCATACCAACCACAACCTGACACAGGAAACCACATGATTTATGAGGAAATACAGATTAAAACCTGACATTTAGAGAGAAAGAGAAACTCCAATAGAAATCCTTCCTGGATTTGTAAATGCGTCTGTTTGCAGCTAAAAGTGTGTAAAAATCAACTTTCATAGCAATTTCACAAGGGAAGAACTGAAAAGTGTGGTGTGCATTTATATTCAACCTTCCTGAGAGAAACTTTTTCAAAAATATTTTTCTGCAGTTCAAGCTGAAGGACTTTCCAAATCTAAACACTGAATTTTTCACTGATTCTTCAAAATAACAATTTTACAACATATTCTCACTTTGATTCATGTCCAGACTTTGACTAAGCCACTTCAACACGATTCAGCTTTGAGCTAAAGCGTTCCACTATAGCTCCGTCTGCACAGAATGAAAATCACAACCCAGGAAAAACTAAACAATTTTTACTGTAACAAGTTTTGAGCAGTTCTGACTGTAAAGAAATGACTGGCAGGAAAAACAGGAAACATTGACAGAGGTTCACCTGACAGAGGTTGTTTACCTGGATTCCTTTACAGTGATTCGGACCTTGATGATCTTTAATCCTCTGCAGTAGAAGAGAGGAAAATCTGTCCATTTACTGGGGATTGTTCCACCCGCAAAATCAAATGAAAACCATAGAAAATTACATTTTAAATGCTGGAAACCATAGAAAAGAGATTGGTTGTTTCAAGCTGTTGCTCTCCGAATTCTTTCCCATTGTTTTTCACATTGCATCCACACATTATTTTAAAATGCAGTTAAAATCTTATTTGTGCACACAGGCTTTTAATTTAATTTCATGTTATGTTTGATTTGCTTTTCCAACATGTTTCGTGAAGCATTTTGTGATTTTATCCCTCTGGCTGTTCATAGGGTTGATTGACAGCATTAAGACCCGCCTCTTGGCTCTTTTTGGTTGATTCTGGTTCATTTCTTCAGCAGTAAATCAAGGAGCATATGGAGGAGAATAATTTTTTTCAGAGATTATCTGTCTCGTATTATACCGTCACAATATAGTTACGTACTGCAGATTTAATGTGTGAACTTTGATGCATTAGAAGGTCTATAGTTTGTCCAACCTTCAAAACGAAAACATTGTGAAGGAGAAAATGGAGGAGGCAGAGTAAAGTGGGGAGGATGAAGGTGAGAGCACAGCAGGAAGTGATCAGTGTCAGATCTTTACCTCCAAGCGGTGCAATCAGAAACCAGAGCTGCTTCTCTTCTCACGCCACAGGGGATTCTGGGAAGTCACGCTGAGCGGGAAACGGTCAGACTGGATGCCTACGGCCTGTAGATGGAGGGAAGGAGTTTAAGCAGCAGGTCTGGATCTGGTGGTTACTGGTTCCCTTTACTCAATTACATTCACTTGAGTAATTGTTTCTTTTTTTTTTTTTGAAAAATGTACTTTAAGTTTCTGGATATTCTATGAGTAGCTTCGGCGAATGAAGAAAAAACAAATTTTAAAGGAAAAAATTTGTTTTCATCAGTTTATGCAGAAGTGAGACCTCTTGTTTATAGGCTATCTTTGTTCCAATGCTGTTTTCTGTCTGCTGAGGTTTTCGGACGTCAAGCGAACATAAGCAAAATATCATTCATCATTATATGCATATTTGTAAATATAAAAAATATTTTAAAAATGTAAAATAAAAAATTACAAGATTGCAGGGCTGGAACGATTCCTCAAATGATTGCAGTACCACGATCCGCCTCGGAGCTTCGTTAGTTTATGTTTTTATTATTTAGCGCCGTGTTCCGGCCGGAACATTATCAGCGTTGCGCGGAGCTCTCACTTCCGCCTCTGAGTTGCTGACGGAAGTAAGTGCTAGCAGCATAACGTCCCGTGGGGATTCTACTGAGTGGTGATAATTCCCGGGTTTTCATGGTTTTGACATCCAGCCTTGAAATGACGGCCACTGCCGGGAGTCCGGCAGCTTTTCCCCTCCGGAGCTGCTGGTCCAGAGCGACGGGCGGGAAGAGCAGCGGGAGGGTTGAACAGGCGGGAAACAGATTCAACATGGCGGGCGGCCCAGGCTTACAGTTAACGACGTCATCCCGGTCTGAACCAACGGCAGGCGCATCCGATATATTCGGTTTGTTCGGCCGTCTTAACAGGTTAATTATTGCTACAGGTTAATTTTCTAAATTACAACAAATATGAAAAATTGGACTGATTTTGATATCTAATAGTTACACTGCTGTTATGAAATATTTTATTTCATAAATGTTCTTTTATCTGATTACTCGAATAATCGATAGATTACTCAGTTACTAATATATTTGTTTACAACAGCCCTACAAGAATGAAATCATAAAATTACTAAAGTTTAATTAACAGTATAATGAAGCCATAATATTTCTAAAATAAAGTCGTAAGAGATTAAAGTCAAAATAATACAAGGATAAAGTTGTAATATTATGACTTAAATCTCTTAAAATGTGATTCTTATAGTGACTTTATTCTCTAAATATCTTGTCTTCTGATTTTATTTTAACTATATTCTTATAATACTTTTGACTTTAGTCTTGTAATTTAATTTTATTGTAAGAAAAGTCATAATATTACAATAATAAAGTAAACATAATGTCTTTATTTCAACTTTGTTCTCTTAATTTTATGATTTTATTCTTGTATTTGATTTAAATCCTCTGTCGTAGTTTTTAAAATGTTTCTTTATATTATTTTGTCTCTGAAATACCAGAATTTACATAAACTTACATTTATAAATGTTACTTCAGGTGTTACGAATATGCAGTTACTCTATTTCATTATCAGTTTAATCAAACACTTTTTAGACTTAGACTTAGACTTGACTTTATTGATCCCTTGGGAAGACTCCCTCAGGAAATTATAGTTACCAGCAGCTCACAGGCAAAAATTACTCTTACTTGCGTAATTTATTGGTGACTTAATTTCCCTACTTTTTCTTGAGTGCGTTTGTTTTTTTGACAGTTTCTGCGTCTTGCTCATCTGAAGTCGCATTTATCTGTTTTGTAAACCTGCAGAGGATCAGATGATGATTTCATCTTTCACACTGAACTAAAGCTGCAGAATTAGGAATCCAAACAGGCGCGTTCGCCTCAACGGTTCGCCATGTTTGAGCTTCAAACGGCAGCTGAAAGAACCGCTGAGCTGATTCCTGCAGCGAGCTTCCCACTACGTTACCTGAGAAATGAAGAGATTTAAATATCGCTGGTGGCAAACAAACAGAGAGAGATCATAGAGATACAATTCAGTTCATTCATATCACAGCAAATGGCTCAAAGCACTTTACTAAAAAAGTTCATTTCAATCCAATTATACAGGCAGATTTCAAGTCTACTGCAAAAAGGCGCCAAGTTCAGTTTATGATTCAAATTAGTTATGAAGTTTTCTATTTAAGAACCTTAGCAGGTTGCACCGAGTTAGTTTGAGACTTTTTCAAACTAATCTGAATAATAAACTGAATTTAAGAGGCAGAGAGCTAAACGAGAGCATCATCTATTACAAGGAAATACAGAGCAACTAAACTGCAAATTCACTTTTTTTTTGCAGATTAACTTTCTAAAATTGTAACTGTAGCCCAGAAGCAATAAAACACTGTAATGATGAAGTGAATATTTTGCCTGAGGGCAACAGGAAACCAGGAGGCGGTCTCCATGGCAATGTGTGTTTAGGTACAGGTGATGCTCAGCAAAATGTTTTATTTTTGATTCAAATTAGTTATAAAATTAAACAGTGACATTCCGAACTGCTGTAAAGTTCTGAATCATAACAGTGAACTTTGACCTTGATTTGCTTCTGATTTCCAGACAATTTCCTCCCGTTCATGCAGTGAATTTAGCTTCGTTTTGCATCAATTTAAGGAAGAAGAGGATAGAAATCCCACTGGCAGCTGAGCAATAATGAAGACGAAGAGCTGCAGAAATATTTACCAGAGAAAAGGAGAACCAGGATGGTGAAGGTGAAACAACAGAGGCAGGTATGAAATCAAGAAGCGATGGGATTTCCTCCCTCATTAGGCGCCTGATTGGTCCACCTGGGCGTAATTCAGCCTCCGAGTGAACGCATCTGTTCAGTTTCTGTTGGATTAAAAACACCTTTGGAAACAACCTTTAAACAGGTTTTAAATACATTTTCATTAAACCCACATTTCTGCATTAATGGTACAGTAACCATGGAGTCAGTGATCTCTACTTTCTCGCTGTAGTAACTGAATCTGTTCGCTAACTCTAGATCTTTGGGTCCAAAGATAAAAACTTCAGTTTTGTTTCAGTTCTCAGACGTAAAGCTCAGCGTCGTCTGCGTAATCTTACTTCCAGTTGTAAGAGTTTTGGTTCAAAAAGCGTAATTTCCTGCAGGAATGTGTCTGAAGAAGCAGATTCCTGTTGATCACCGAATTGCTTCCTGTTGTGTCTGAAGCTGACAGGTTCTGTTAAGTCCGATCAGATCAGCGCAGCGGGACACCAGCAGAACCTTCATATTCACAGCCAGGCTGTAAAAAACAAAGTCGGCTTCATCCGGGCCTGCGGCTCTAATTATCGGGCAAACAGCGAGCGGGCAGAGCGCGGCCTTCTGGGAGGTGTGACTGCTTAACGAGATGGATCCGAGCTGGCAGAGAGCAAACACGCATCAGAACTGGACCAGCGGCACCGGCTCTGCATCTCACACAGAAACGCTGGTATGAAGACGTTTGGTTTCTTCGGAGGGTTTAAAATACCAAAAGGTTCATTGATATTCAATAAACCAACCATGAAATACTTTAAACAAATAAAATGTAGAAATGTGGAAACCATTGTAGTTACTAAACTTCATCTATTTTGGATTTGATTGAATAAAATTGAAGATTTAATCAATTCTTAGAAATAAAAACATAAATCAGGTCTTCCTCTATTTGAAAACACTTTATGTATTTAAAAGCAGATAAATGTAAAATTACTTTGTTTCATAAAGTTCTTAAATCTTTATGATTCACTATATTGACTAGTTTCAATTGACTTTTTCTCCAAAATTTTACTTTATTTATTTTTGACGTTATTCTAATATTAAGAGAATATAAAATACATGTAATGTTATTATTTTATTCTGATAATTTTATAACTTTATTCTCATATTATTTGACTTTCTTCCAGTATGACTTCATTCATGTAATGTTATGATTTATAATAAAACATTTCTTAGTTTACTATCATGTCCTAATAACTAACATTTATGCAAAGATTTTAATTTTTAGCCCATACCTTCGTTCTAAAATTGAAGAAAATAATTCTCCCTCTGCTTCATCCTCCTTTGCTGACGGGACAAATTAGTTTCGTTCACGGCCGCAGAAACTCCGCTGCGCGGCCTGCGTTGGCCCCCGAGCCTCAGATTTGTAAAGCTTCTCTGCTACGTTTCAACACAACCAGCCTGAAATGTTTGGATCCAAGCAGTTTTATTTCCTGAGGCGTCAGAGCTTGAAGGCTTGGCGGATGGATTTGCTCAGGATGAAGCTCCGAGGCAAGCGGCCGGTCGGGTAGATGTCGCCGCCGTCGTCCGCCTCCTGGCAGCTTCTGGAAACCAAGCGGATTTGATTAGGCCACATTCTAACCACGGCGGCCCGGCGCTCCCGCAGGTACTTACTTACTCGCGTCTTGTTCGGCCAGAAGCCGTTTTCCTGGACGAGCTCGGTCTGCTAGTGACCCAGTTGTTGATGAGCACCGGGCCCAGTTCGGCCGGGCGCCGGGTTTTGGTTGGCAGTTTGAAGCCGGTCTCCCGTGCGCCAGCCTGCAGGCGCAGGTTGCTCCTGGGCGAGGCGGCGCCATCGCCGCCCGGCTCGTCCTCCTCGCTGGGGAGGAGCAGCAGCTTGAAGAGCTCGTCTTTCGGGTTGGACATCGTCTTCCTGGTTCTCTTTTTCACACAGGAGAGCTCCCAGTTCGGGCTGCAGGTTTTTGTTTAAATATGGCCGGAACCCGAACGACAGAAGCTTTTGAAAAATGCAACAGTGGATGCAGAGCTGCCAGCGAGGGGCCCGTTATGAGCTAACGAGGATTCCTGGGAGCCATTTGCACCAAAATCCGCTTTTAAATCATTTTTAAACTGGCTGAAAACGACAACAGCAAATTTTAGAGCAAGAAAAACAGCAGAAGGAAATTTCTGCCAAAACGTCTCTGAAAGTTTTATTTTTTAAACTCCTAAATCTTCCTGTTTTTAATTTCAAAATATTTGAGATGGATCTTAAAATGTCAGATTTTCTGGCAGAAACTTTTTTCTGTCTACAGTTAGATTCAGTTTCGGCTGATGGAAAATACAGTAAAAGTAACCAAAACCTGTTTTTAGTGTTGAAAATTACTCATATTCCACAAATCAACTTTAATCGATTTTGCAAACTGGTTGGCAACCTATTGATCAATGGATCTACATGATTAATCAATTATATTAATTAATGGATAAAACTGTCAAGAAAAAAATCACAAAACTTTTGAAAATTTTTGTAGGTTGCTGGTGACTGGATGGATGGATGAACTGATGGATGGATGAACTGATGGATGGATGGATGGATGGATGGATGGATGAACTGATGGATGAACTGATGGATGGATGGATGGATGGATGGATGGATGAACTGATGGATGGATGGATGGATGGATGGATGGATGGATGGATGGATGGATGGATGGATGGATGAATGAACTGATGGATGGATGGATGGATGGATGAACTGATGGATGGATGGATGGATGGATGGATAATGGATGGATGGATGGATGGATGGATGGATGGATGGATGGATCATGGATGGATGGGTGGATGGATGGATGATGGATGGATGGGTGGATGATGGATGGATGGGTGGATGATGGATGGATGGATGGATGGATGGATGGATGGATGGATGGATGAACTGATGGATGGATGGGTGGATGGATGGATGGATGGATGGATGGGTGGATGGATGGATGATGGATGGATGGATGAACTGATGGATGATGGATGGATGGATGGATGGATGGATGGATGGATGGATGGATGGGTGGATGGATGGATGAACTGATGGATGGGTGGATGGATGGGTGGATGGATGGATGGATGAACTGATGGATGGATGGATGGATGGATGGGTGGATGAACTGATGGATGGATGGATGGGTGGATGGATGGATGATGGATGGATGGATGGATGGATGGATGGATGGATGGATGGATGAACTGATGGATGGATGGATGGATGGATGGATGGATGGATGGATGGATGGATGGATGGGTGGATGGATGGATGGATGGATGGATGGATGGATGGATGGATGGATGAACTGATGGATGATGGATGGATGGATGATGGATGGATGGGTGGATGGATGGATGATGGATGGATGGATGAACTGATGGATGGATGGATGGATGGATGGGTGGATGAACTGATGGATGGATGGATGGGTGGATGGATGGATGATGGATGGATGGATGGATGGATGGATGGATGGATGGATGGATGGATGAACTGATGGATGATGGATGGATGGATGGATGGATGGATGGATGGATGGATGGATGGATGGATGGATGGATGGATGGATGAACTGATGGATGATGGATGGATGGATGATGGATGGATGGGTGGATGGATGGATGATGGATGGATGGATGGATGGATGGATGGATGGATGGATGGATGGATGGATGAACTGATGGATGGATGGATGGATATTCCAGTTTGCCAACTCTGTTTCCATAGCAACCTCATGACATCATTTAAAGCTGTTTGCTGAAATGACCTCTTAACCGAATGTTTTATTTCTTGTTTTATTTTATTCACAGTTTTAGCGTTTATTTGAGCAAAACTACCTTCAGAAACACAAAACCGTTTTTCTCTCAGCTTGTTTTCTGAAGCCGAACTCGGAGCTGAAGCTTTAAATATTAAATCAAAACAAGCATCTTGATTCTCCTTCCAGTCATTTTACCAACAGGGGACAAAAAAAAACATAATCCTGACAAACACAAACCAGCCGAGCAGTGTGTGCGCTGCAGGTTTTACCCAGACTCCTCTGCTGCACGTTTCAGTGAGCGCCTGCAGTGCCATCTACTGGCGGGAACCGGAACTACAATGATGCAGAAACTCAGTGACTATTTTTAATAAAATCCAGTTTGATTCACAACAAACCTAATAAAATATGACAAATAAAAACTTATTCTCTGTTCAGATCCCAGTGAACGAAGCTTTTCTTTATTCCAAAAGACAAATAAACCCACTTGAACAGAAATCACTTGTTTTTTCCTTTATTGCCTTAGATAGTAATAAAACATACAATGTGATGTAGTTAAATTTATACCCTGATAACAAATGATGATTTTGCAGTTTCAGTAAACTAAAAAAACTGTCCTTATAAACAACATAAAATAAATAATGATTAGTAAAAATGAGCAGATAAAATGTTTGAGTTTGTTCACAAAAAACAACAAGTGGCAAATTCAGATGTTTGACATTCAGTTGCGGTTAAATTGTCATTATTTTTAAGAAAAACATTTGAAACTCAGTTGACTTTTCATTTCCGATCAAAATGATCGGATTAATTAGTAAAAAAAAAAAAAAGTGAAAAGTTTGAGGAAGTGGAGCAATAATCAAGTCAAACGACGATGTAAACTAGAAACTTTTGTTTCTGAAAAATTTGATGCTTTAATTTGCATCTAATAAAATTAATTCTGCATAAGTGGAAAGTTTTCACACAAACTTTCACATCTGGCAGTAAAACCCAACCTGAATGATCAGAAAGAGAAAATGCTAACAAAGACATAGGTGTCCAACGTTTGGTTCGGGGGCCATTTGTGGCCCTGGGGCTGAACATTTGCGGCCCCCGACTTCAGTTCAAGAATTATACAAACTGGGGCCCCAGAGAATGGAGACCTTATATTTTTAATCAGGACAAAATTATCACAGATGAAAATCTTTCTACAGTAGAAAATATTGAAAATATCACAATTTATTTCTGAATAATTACACTTTTTCCATTTTCTCGAAGTGACTTAATCAATTTCATAAAGTTGGCTGATCACAGCAAGCATTAAAAAAACAACCTGATTTTACTGATGGACTAAACTGCAAAATTACTTTTAATAAACTGAACTTGCAGAACTCTTTTAAAAAAATTTTTCATCTATAATTAAATTTCTGCTTTTCTAACAACAAATCTGAAAACTGCACATTTTAGTTGAAGTATTGCATGCTTGGCTTTTTGTTAAAAAAGTAGAACAACATATTTTGGACACCTTTGGCCCAAAGTTTGAAACTTAGTAAGAAATTTTGGAGAAATGCAGCAGAAAATCTTGATAACTCTAATTATGTAGCCTCACAGAACCAATAAAGAAGAAAAATTGATTTATGATTTTTCCTGTAAGCTCCCAGCCGTTAAAAGCAAAAGTCAATCAAAAATAAATCCAAGTGCATTTTGTCACCCCAGTGGGTTCAGTCAGATCCATTAACAAATAAAACAAGCAGAAAAAATCCACTCAGCATTTAGGCGCCGCAGTTCATCGGGGAGATATTGTCGCTTTGTGCAATATTAATATCATAATGAACTAGTTGGAATGCATCATTTGGTGGGTTGTGTATTCCAAGTGTCAGAAATTATTTGCGATGCAATTTTGTATTTATTCTGTTGGCCGGAGTTGGACAGAAAAAGGAGGGAAATGTGGCCGGCGTCCCGGCAGTTACCGATCAATACTGTCTTATCAAAGCTCATCTAATTAATTTGTTTTATTTTCAGAACATCAAACTGCAAAAGTTACCTTAAAATGTCTGGATTGTTAACTTCCACGGATATAAAAGCCAACAGCATCAAACACCAACTGGATTTATTTAGAAACACAAACTGAACTGCCTGAATGCTGCCGCTAAAAATGCTAGCAGCAACATTATTTTTCATTTATAAAACAGGCACAAAGTTATATTTATGTACACCCAACATCCTTCAAACTCAGGATTTTCAGTTCAAGAATAACTGAACAATAAAATCCTGCAAACAAAACGTGTCTCTCTTGCAGTTAGCGAGCTGCTACATGCTAACATAGCTCACCTGTACTTCTGTGGTTTGAATTAGCAGAACATCATCTGCATGGTGGCCCACTGAAGCTGTATTTATGCTTTATTTTTTGAAATTTAAAGTTTCAATGGCCAATCTCTGTAAAATAAATAGAAACACAATAAGCTGATTAGGTAACTGGTTAGCTGTTTGCTAGCATGCTAGGTGAAGCTAAGCCAACTTGGCTTTATAGCTTAGCTAAAACTAGCACAGCAGAGAATACATCTATGTTTGGACAATGTTTAATTCAGTCACAATGAGATAAACTTAATCTGGCTGTTTTTAATCTGAGATTATGCAAAGTTCCTGCAGGTAATGACGATTACATCACTTAGCTGTTTGTTAAGGGCATTTTAAATTATGTTTCATAAACTGACTGGGTCGAAATTGAGCAAAATTAAGCACAACAATAAACCAAAAGCAGCAAATAAAACCCAGATATCTGAATTTGTGTTTTGTCTTTTAGCACAGGACAGAAGAGTTTGGTGGAATTATGCGAGTTTTGAATCTTTACTTGTATAAAGTTTGGTGTTAATTTGGATTATTTTGCATACAAATGAAAATCTTAATGGAACAAAGTGACTCGTGCTGTTGGACGTTTGTTATAGAGAAAGTGCAAATTAATTTAAATGTACATTTTATATTCAGAAGTATTAAAATTTAAAATCTTGTTTCCTTAACTACCAACGAAGAAGAATCTGGAATTTCATGTTTTGATCCTAATTTAGGTTTAAATAGTTTATGCATCCAAAAAATGGGAAATATTCATAATTTATTGAATGTTTCACAGGAGATGTTTACTGATTTATTTATTTTTTCTTACAACTTATTGCTTATTTTTCATATATTGCTAGTAAAAATATTGACCTGAGTGGAGAGATGCTGCATGTTTTTGATTCAACAGAAAAACTAAATGAAAGAATGATTTATAAATTAAATAGAAAAATAATAAAATGAGGAAAAATGTATGTGGCGCTTCAGTTCCAGCAGGGGGAGCTGCAGCTTTGCTGCTGTTGTCTGCAGACCAGCAGCAAATATAAAACCAAAAATTTGCTTGATTTCAAGATTCCTTAAAAAATGTTTACTTTTAGTGCACAAGCATTTAGAGAAAAAATAATTCTGCTAACAATTTGTAGTTACGTTCAACAGCGAAATCCTCAAACTGTTAAATGTAATATTTTAAATTTTAATCAATTGTCAGAATCATCAAAATAAATTAATCTCTTTGATTACTGAAATAAAAACACTCACGACATCATAATTTATTCACCTGAATATTTGTGGAAAATGGAAGGAAACATTTGCTTGATTTTATTTAGACTAAAATCTGAGCATTTCTGAGGATTCAACCTTGAACCTGGATTCGTTTGGACATCAATATTTAGATAAATATTTAGTCAGAAATGCAGTTAATTAAATTACCAAAACAAAACTCTGGATCTGTGTTGGAACAGCTAACATGGATGAAAAACAATTAAAATCTATAAAACTACACATTTAATCCTTATCATGGTTATTTATAATGATCTTTTAGACAATTTTAAACAATCCAGGTTGGATCTTAATGTTTATTGCTTTTCAATCATTGCAGCTGAAAGGTTGTGTGAACTTTAACCTCATCTGGAAATATTTTAACACTTTTTAAGAGGAGTTTTGTAGAATGCCAAATTATCAAACACATTAAAAATATTAGTAAATTCCTAGTTTTTCAGATTCATTTGAAAATCTTTTACGTTAATGTTTTGCAACTATGACACAAAACATATTTAACTGTCTAAATATGTCTGGAAAACATATTTAGATAAAGTGGAGGGAAAATCGGTTCTTCGCTCGTCTTTGAACAACATGGCTGCTGATCTACGGAAAGCTGTTTGGACATTTTCAGCTGCTGACAATTTATTTCATCAGAAATGTTTTTCACTCATTTATATATTTCTATGTAAGGTCACAGTTTCAAACTAAATATTTAAATTGGATGGTAAATATTTAGCTAGTTCTGAGCTAAAAGTCTAGTTAGCTTCTTTTCTCGCCAACTAAATATTTAGCATGGTAGTTAAATAACTTTAGCATTTTTAAGTAGCAAACTAGAGAGAAATTGCTCAGAGCTAACTAAACACTCAGCGAGGTTTAAGCTAAATTTTTAGTTAGCAAACTAACTATATAGCTATTTCTGAAGTAAACATTTAGTTCAAGGCAAACTGTGACATTTACAAATTATTAAAATGGAGGAACGAACCCTGTTTTTCTCTGTTGGTTAAATATTGCTGTTAATATTTGAGTCGAGGAAACTGAATCTGAAAGCCGAACATGAAGCCAGGTTCATATCCGTCAGGTGAATAAGTGAGCTTAGTGTTGTTTCTGGGATTTATTTTATTTATAAATTGTATTTATTTTAGCTGAACTTCAATATGGATCAGTGAGAAAGAAACTAAAACTGCTTAACAATCTGTACAAGAAACTGTTTTTTCTGTATAAAAGCCTCAAGTTTCAGGATGGATCAGTAGCTCAGACGTGTTTTGCTCGGTCAGCGGTTCTGCAGTAGTCCACATGTTTCCAGCACCAGAACCTCCAGGTGCTGCTGCTCCCGGGTCAGTGCAGCGGTGCAACCATAAGATCTGATTCCTTAGGATTAGTCCTGCTGTGACCGGACCGGTTCTGGTGTTCAGTGCAGAGCCCCGTCCAGGTCGGCAGCAAACAGCTCCTTGTAGAGCGGAGGGAAAAGCGTTCGGACCGCGTCCGGGTAGACGGTTCTGAACGCCGCGAGCTTCTCCGAGTGGAGGCCGCAGAGAGCGCGCAGCGCCGACGCCTTGGACCGCAGCTGAGCAGGAAACGCAAAACCAAACAGAAAACAAAGTCTTTCCTGAAATAATGAGACCATGAAGCGTTTTAGGGCCAACCTGGGAAAATACGACAAAACAGAGGCGAGCAGAGCAGCCAAAGGTTCTGCTCAGGGAAAAAGTCTAAACTGTTACCTTCCATTTAGTTTTGTCTCTTTGGAGGTGAGCTGTAATATTTGTAGTAGAAACTGGAGAAAAATACCTTTTTGTTTTTGCAGTGCAGCAAAATCCAGTCAGTCAAAATCAATTAACTGAAGCAAACTATATATATTGGAATATTTTTTACAGTATTTTTATGCAAAAGTAAAAAAAAAATCTTAATAGTTTAGAAAATAAACACAAAGTGTAAAGAATGTTGCACTGATTGTGTTTTATTTTAACTGGGTTTTCATTTTATGTTTATTCTAATCAAACAGACAAATCATAAAAATAATTAATGATTAATAATGACAGTTAAATTTGTTGCACTGCTGATATTTTTCACTAGGAGGCAGCATAACCTCAGTTTCATTCAGCATGCTGGATTTTTCTTTGAAATATTTTCAGCCTATTTTTTAATTTCATTCACTCAATAATAAATATGAAGAGTGCAACTGGAAGAAATTATGAATGAAAAGGAGCAGGAAGAAGCATAAACCAAAAACATCTTCCAGAAAACTGTTAGACATATTTAAAAAAAACACAGAAGGTATCAGCTTGTTTAACAACATATCACTTCATAATAATGATTTTCAAATCTCTTTTAAATGCAGAAAGAGATTTCTTCAAATGCAATGTTTTAAAACCTGATTGTTGGCACGTTTAGCTCTCCGTCTTACCTTCTCCAGAACTCCGTCGTCTCTGTGGTGCTTCTGCAGGACGTGCTGCAGGGCCGACTCGGTTTTCCGCTGCAGCTTCTCCACCTGCAGCTTCTCCCGCAGCCACGACCGGTCTGCAACGAGCGCACACACACACACACACACACACACACACACACACACACACACACACACACACACACACAGGTAAACACTAAAAAAACAGAACGGTTGGCGTGAGCGGAGGGAGGAAGTACCTGCAGAGAGAAGGACGAACGCGGAGAAGAGGGCGATCTCTTCTTCGGTCAGCTGCAGCGAACACATGCTCTGAGCGAAGTCAAACACCGACGAGATCATATCATCGCAGCCTGATGGAAAAATGCAAAGGATTCACTCTAAAAAACTTAACATTTAACTCCGGCTTGGGCTTAATTACTTAAAGTTTCAACACAATATTTTGTGGTATTGTGATAACAATGAACATGATGCTTATTGAGTGTCAGTTAATGCAAAAACACAAAATCTTACCATGTATTTCTGTCTAGTTTCCGGTGCAAATGTCTTAGTTCATTTTAACAAAACTACATTACAACTAGACCAAACATATTTAGTAAGATTGAGCATTTTTGCAGTGACCCATTTATAGTTCACTTCTTTAGTCACAAAAATAAATGTGATTTGAATCATTAAACTCCACATACTAACTACTAATCCATAATCATTTTTCAAATTAATTCATATTTATTGGTACTTTCATTGAACAAACTGTAGAAAAATTGTAAAAAATAACGATCCCAACAAAACAGACGGTTTAGGGAGGTTTTAAACAGCATGACAATAAATCTGAATTATTACAATATAAAATTTCTCACAATAAATGATAAACAATACAATAAATCCAAATGTCTAAATCTGCAATTTTTAACTCAGAGATATTAGAAAAACATTTAAAAGACAAATACTTTTTACATTTTTGAAATAATATGAGCTGCTCACCTAATGATTTGAAAACGTCAGGACTTGCAAATTTCCCATCGAAGTAGACGGTGTTGTTCTGAGAGTCAAAAACCCGACACATTCGGACCAAGATGACCTCTAAAGATCCTGCCAGGAAAAATAAAGAGTCCAGCAACAGGGAACAGATGGTGTATGAGGTTTATTTTTATTAACTTATTTCCTGTAGAGCTTTATTAAGCAATAAATAAAAATAGTCAACTTAGGCTGAAACAATTAATTGGATAAATTATTGAATTAATGAATTAGCATCGATTAAAAGTTTTGCTCACCAGCTTTCAGCAGCACGATCTGGTCGTTCTGGCAGAGATCCATGAAGCCGTCGATGCGCTTGGCGAACTCTACCACGTACTGGACGGCGTCCGTGATCTTCACCGCACAAAGCTGCCACATCGCCTCCTGTGGCTGGACGGGGAACAACAGGGAGACGTTTCAGAAAAGAGCAACAGCAAAAATGGGCTGAAATGGAGCCGATTTAAGAGTTTTATGTGTACAAAATAACACTCCAATCAAGTGTAAAAAAATATTTTTAACTGAAAAAAATTAAAACATATTTTTGGCACCAGCAGAGCTCCATCCAATGGAAGTCAGACCATTATCAAGAAGCGACTGGATGGAGCGAACAGACCTTGTTCTGATATTTCTCCACCTCTTCCTGCAGGAAGCTCTGCCAGCTCATTTCCTGCAGCTCCTCCCTCAGGTATTGACATGTCTCCAGGTGAGACTTGCAGATGATTTGAGCCAAGTGATCTGAAGCAAAACAGAAACATAGTTCAGAATTATTCAGAGCTAAAGTCGACAGATTATTTTTCCCTCGCTTCAGTCCAGATCAGAACCATTTTCAGAGGAAACTAAAGGCTCCGCACATAAAAAACAACTCAGTAAAGACATATGAAATCACACTGCAAAAGTACAAAATCTTTCTGAGTTTTGTCTAGTTTCTGGTGCAAAATACCAGAAACCCATTGAGCCCCTGTTCCCCTCCTGGCCTGTGGGGGCGCTGCACCAAGAACCACTGAACAAAACGACACTAAAACCTCTGACGACACCTGAGAGCAACTTCCTTCTTCACCAGATGGAAACAAAAATGGAGGTATCAGGTTTTGGCAGCTGTGGGATTTCTCGTCTGCTATTTTTCCCACTAGTGCTATGCTAGCACATTTGTTCTGGTTGAATTTACCCAGAATGCCCTGCGCTGTAGTCCACTTCTTGCTTTTGGAACCGTTTCCAGTCTGCACCAGAGTTCCCTTTTATTGGCATGTTTTAGAGTCTGTATACTCCAGTTAATGACTAATCAATTACTAAATTAGTTGTCGGTTATTTCAAATAGCGATTAATCAATATTAATCTGATTAATCGTTTCAGGTCAGTTGTTTTGTTGGTGCAGTGAATTGGGTGGAAAAAAACCCAAATTTCTAAAATCATTTATCTGGATCTGTTGAGCTGAAATACAGAAATAGTTATAAAACTTATTAAAAATGCAATGAAAATTCAAAGAAGAAACTTCAACAGAAATATTGAAAATCTGCCTGAAAAATAAAAAAATGACATAATTTATAATAAACCTCCATTTTTCCTGTCAGCATTATTTTAGCCTTTTTACCAAATAAATATTCATAAATGGAAATTAGAGAAAAAACTTATGTTTATGCAGTTAATTAGATGAGAATCAAGCTGAACCAGCAGTAATCTTTTGTTTTTAGATGATATGATAAAACAGAAAGAGTCCAAGCTTCAGTCGGATGATGATGCACTTCCTGTTTGGTGAGTTTTGGAGTTTATCATTCAGAAAATCTCCAGGGAGAATAAAATGAAGCTGATTTCCCCAAACGAGTTGATAACTAATTACCACACCGAGGTTTTAATGAGCCTCCGACCTGCAGCTGAACGGCCCGCAGTCAGCAATCTTCTTCTGCTTTCTCACCGTGTTCGGTGGACGGACTCACCGTGTTCGGTCGGTGGACGGACTCACCGTGTTCGGTGGACGGACTCACCGTGTTCGGCCAAGGTCAGGGTTGGAGAAGCGCCTCCGTTGCTGAAGGAACAGTAAGGGAAGTAGTCATCCCCGTGTCCGTAGTCGTACAGCGGCTCCGGTTTGATTCCGTTGATGTCAAGTCCGGACTGGTCCGGAGACGGCTGGATGTCCAGGTAGAAACCTCCACATCTTGCGTCTTCTGCTCCCGACTCCGCCTGTTCACAGCAACACAACCGATGTAGAAATGGTTGCTAATCAGATCAAATGAGGGAGTTACAGCTGCAGACCTTGGAGGTCAGAGATCCTCCGTCTGGTGAGGTCCGGTCCTTGTAGCAGGCCGGGTCGTCTGCCGGGTCCGTGAGGTCCGCAGAGCAAAGCGTGTACGGGGGGGACGGCGACTCGGCCTCGTCCGGGCTGGGGCTGCCGACGCTGGGGGAGGACCGGTTGGGCGCCTGCTGTTGCTGCTGGAGCCGGTGCTTCTGGACCTCGGCGTACAAACTGTCCCGCTGCTTCTTCGACATGCGGCCGAACTTCACGGCTGACCGAGAGCGGGACGAGAAAATATCGATTTAACTCATGTTTGGAACTGGAAAATATTTGGATTTATTGTCCAAAAAGTGGCAGAATTGAAAGCCTTAAGGCCCTTTGGCGCCTCCTGCTGGACCAGCTGCCCACGGATCTAAGGCGAGGAAAGATGGACTATTCCTGGTGCAGAGTGTATGTACTTCCCCCTTGCTGTGCGTTTAGGTGGGTCGATTAATATTTGGTGGGTCGGTTGTTGTTAGGGTGTGTTAGGGTGTTTAGGTGGGTCGTTTGGTGGTTAGACGGGTCGGTTGGTGTGAAGGTGGGTCGGTTGGTGCTTTGGTGGGTCGGTTGATATTTGGTGGGTCGGTTGGTGTTAGGGTGTTTAGGTAGATCGGTTGGTGCTTTCGGTCTGCGTGTCTCACCATCTCTGGACATGCCGGCAGCCAGGCATTTCTGCAGACGACAGTGCTGGCAGCGGTTCCTGCTCGTTCGGTCGATCTGACAGTTTTTCTGCCGTGGACATGAGTACGAGGCGTTGCTCTGCTGACTCCGTCTGAAGAAACCCTGAGACCAGAGGCAAAACACTCACGTTATCCTTTAGAGACAATGCTTACAAGATCCTTCTTCAGAACCAGAACCAAAGTTTTAAAGGGGACAGAGTATTTAAAATTCACTTTTTGGATGTTTTAATTCTTCCGTTTGGGACTCTACTGTTTCCAAAACCAATCCAAGCACTTAAAAAAAATCATCCAATGATTTTTTGACAATAAGTTAATAATTTTTGGTGTCTGGAAAATTAGCCATTTCAAAAACTTTCTGGTTGTTAAGCCTCATTCCCCATTAACTAGCAACCTCATCAAAGCCCAACCAAGATACCTAGCAACCCAGGTGGAGCTCCAGCACATTTGGTCAGCTGGTTTTAGTGTTTTGTTGTTGATTTATCTTCGAGAACCTATTTGCTGCTTTATTGTTGGTTGTACAGGAGGCTCTACTTCTGCTTTTCAAACATGTATGTGAGATGTTGAGTTGAGGCGTGTACAACAGCAGTTTATTTGGATTTAAAGTGACAGATGCCCTAAAACAGCTCATTCTGAAAGGAGCTCAAAATAGATTAAAATTGATGATTTGTGCTAAAAATGTGAACATGCTTTATATAGACCATAGATCGATCCTAACCTGTTCAAGGTAGCATATTTAAGATAATAAAAGATCTGCATAATTAAACAGATCAAATTACAGCCTATAAGTAAAACAATATCAGTAAAAAGTCTCCAAATATAACCAAATGACTAATTAATCAGGACATTGATCTGAGTAGATCAATATTCGAGCTGGATAACATGTCTTGTGTTTGCGTGGCTCGTTTCTTCAGTGAAACCTCCATGAAGTGGCTGATTGTTAGTCGAGCCTCCAGCTGTCAGAGCGACTGCAGCCTTGTGACTGATGACCCACACGGAAACGCCTGCAGCTGCTAACAGTTCAGATCTTCACAGAAACTGTGAACAAAGGCTAAGCAGGAGCAGCGAGCTGAACTCATTATATGTTTCTGTATTTATGTCTGGTAATCGAGGAAGAATTAAGAGCAAAAGGTTCAGGATCAAATGAATCTTACCTTGCAGCCCTCGCAGGTAATGACGCCATAGTGGATCCCAGAGGATTTATCTCCACAGATCTTACAGGGGATGATCTCGATCTGAGCTGCAGAAAACAGTTAATCCAACACAGTCCACATTACTACTGTTTCCTGTTTGAAACATTGAGGACAGTAGAGCTTATTGATTATTTCTCTTTTTTAAATAAACAGAAAATACCAAAGAATGAATGGAGAAGCCCACAGCATCACTCCTCCTTTAATCAGACAGGAGTGGAAGAATTTACAACTCTTTGGTTTATAAATTAGTGACGTTTGACATAATCTCATCTCAAGTTCATCATTTCATGGTAGAAATCTTTAAATAAGATCAAATTTCAACTATAATTGTATAAAAACCAAACAGGTTCAGTCGAGCACATCGGAGCTTTAAATTCTGCGACTAGGGCCATGCTCAAAAATATGAAATTAAATTACAATAAATTCATATTATTTTAACTTTATCATCTTATTTTGACTTTGTTCTTGTAATATTAAAACTTTATTTTGTTATTTGTTGTTTAATACTGTGTAATAAACTTTGGCTCTGTTTCTAATTCTTTTTGTTTAAGTTATATGTAGATATTTCACATCATTTCCATCCTGTTTTGAGGTTTTTTTCTTATATGAGAACAGGGAGAATAATTATTGTGAAAATGCTGTAAACATTGTTTTAAGAGCTTGATTCTCTGATAAAGGACCCAAACGGTTGTGATAAAGTGTCAGCGCTGTCAGAGAGCTCAAAGCCAACCTGACTGAGTGTATTTATACTCTCAGAGTGACAGCTCGCCTCTCAGATGCTATATTAAGCAGAGGGACGTTATGTAAGAGCAGCAACATTAACACAACAAACAGGAAAGTTTTCAACCACAGACAACAAAGAAACGCTTGATCTGACGGATCAAACTCTCCTTTTCAGCCTGACTTTACGTTCCGGGATCAGAACTTGTATGTTTGCTTCCTAGATGTAATAAATTCAGTTTGGATCTGAGGATTGGCATGCCTCTGAAAGGATATAAAATGTCGTCTACAATTACATGTGGACCGGTTCTGTGGCCGCCCCGCCCGACCCGATGCATCCAGGCTGCCACAGCGGGTCGGTACTGCCCAACTGCTAATACGCTAACAGTGGAGCTAATTATTGTGTAGCTACATGCCATGTTGGTATAGCAATTTAGCATTAGCTTCAGTTAGACACTATGTTGGGATAGCACTTTTATCTTAGCATTAGCTTCAGCTAGATACTATGTTGGCATAGCACTTTTATCTTAGCATTAGCTTCAGCTAGATACTATGTTGGCATAGCATTTTTATCTTAGCATTAGCTTCAGCTAGATACTATGTTGGCATAGCACTTTTAGCATTAGCTCCAGCTAGATACTATGTTGGCATAGCATTTTTATCTTAGTATTAGCTTCAGCTAGATACTATGTTGGCATAGCATTTTTATCTTAGCATTAGCTCCAGTTAGACACTATGTTGGCATAGCATTTTTATCTTAGCATTAGCTTCAGCTAGATACTATGTTGGCATAGCTCTTTTATCTTAGCGTTAGCTTCAGTTAGATGTTTGTAAAGCACTGTAGCACAGTGGAGTTTCTGTTTTCCGGGTCTTGTCCTGCGCTCGGGGTAATAGAAGTGCCGTTAGGTCGGGTCTTTGGTTCCCAGCTAGTCGTCCGCCTGGCTTTTGCTGCTCCTGGATGCTAAGTTGTGGGAGCTTCCTAACCTTTTTACAACAACTTTGCAGCTCTAGGGGATACATTCATGCATCAACATCCATCCAGAAATCATTGCAGAGCACAAAGTCTCGTCATCTGGATGAGATGTGGCAGGAAGATGCTCTCACACAACTTTAAAAAATATTAACAGATTTATGAAAACCCCATAAACGCAGGCGAAGCCTCAGACGCTGCAGCCTCCTCTCTGCTGTAATTAGCTCTCCGAACGTTAATCCCGCCTGAATTCAGCATTTCAACATCAAAGCAGATGTTGAACAAAGCCTCCGCCTAAAATTAGAGTCGATGTGGGAGCAGCAGATATTTATACGTGCAGCTGCAGACCTCTGATTGGGCTCTCGCATCCAGCAGCCTCCCCCTCGGACGGCGCCGCCGAGCCTTGAAGGCCGCGCCGCTTTCTCTGTTCCGGCTGATAACAAAACATCCGACGAGGAAGAGGAGTCTAACTGATGAGAGGAAGGTGGGGGTCTGAGCATAACCTTGGGTTCGGTCGCATTTAGATAAACAAAAACATTATTTATTCACAAATCTACTGCAGCTGAAATAAAAAGGGATAGTGCTGGGCATTTATCGGATCTCATTTATCGTGATACATCTCTTATTATAGTAATTTTGATTTATTGTTACGATAAAATCCAGTTAATGCTGTTTAAAAAAATCTGGAAACTCAGGATTGTCAGGTTTCTTAGTTATTTTTTCCACTGATAAATAATTTTGAAAATACATTTAAATGCAGATAAAATTAAACTCTTCACAATAAAAATATTTACTGGGTAATGAATTGCCCTGCGAGTTATTGCTGTAAACAATAATATTGTTGCTTTTAGACCATTTCTAAGTAATAAAATATTAATAATGCCATAATAATAATGAACACATTCTCAAAAATCAATCAACTTTAATTGCTAATGTGACAGGCTTAATTACCATATCATTTATTTTGATAAATTTTGTATCATAATTTTGATTAATCACTTTGATAAATCCCAGTTAATCTCCAAACTGTCTGTAACATCAGGTTTGTTAGTTTGACTATTTTCTCCACTGTTTATTCCACAAATCAAATTTATTTTGGTTATCAAATCAAATTTGGAAATGTGATTACTTCGTCATGTTGGTGCTATAAGGAAGTGTATTAGAAAAGTTCTTAACAGTATTTGTGTTTCCTTTAATTGATGTCTTTGAAAGAAATGATAAATTATTCTATCACTATTTTTGTTATTACAGTGATGCCACAAAATATTGTGGCATCGTCTCTCAGTGTTTATATTATTCATTATCATATTATTTGTAGAGGATTTCTTTCTAAACTTCAGTGAAACATTAGAATAATGAATTTATTCCTTTTCAGGGTTTGTTTTTTGTACATAATTCAGGCTGAGAACATCTCCGTCTGATGTAGCTGAGAGTTTTGATTGAAAAAGTACGATTCCTCTCTGGTGAGTTTTTACACGAGTCAATCTGTAGGGAAACTCGTTTTAATGACCCGTCAGCCGTCAGAGCGCCGTCTGTCAGCCCAACCCGAAACTTTCATGTTCTGCTCCTGAATCTGCAGCGAAAACTCTCGTCAAACAGCGGCGCACGCAGAGCCGCTGTCTGACTGAATGGCTTTGAGCACGGGCTGCTGGACCTGCTCCGGTTTTCATCATCCCTCCGCTCAGATCGCTCTTCCATCGAGTCTTCCCAGGCTGCTGCTGCTGCAGTCGCACTGAGAGGAGATCTGAGACGGAGCCAGACTGCAGTCAGGAGCAAAAAGACATTTTCTGAGTTTTATCTACAGATTAAAGGGGACCTATTATGCAAAATTCACGTTTTGTTCTTCCATTTGAGTCTCGACTGTTTCTAAAAACAGTCGAAGCTCTTAAAAAACCATCAAGCTGTTTTTTGGAGACAAGTTTATGTTTTTTGGTGCCTGGAAAACGAGCCAATTCAAAACCTCCAGAATGTAACGTCACAAATCTGCTTTCTCTAATCCCGGTTCCCATGTGCTATAATTGGTTTAATTAAGATTAAACCACTGCCTAATTCAGCGTAGGCATTAGCTTAATCTTAATTTCAGTGTCTTTTATCACAAGTCCAACCAAGAACTGGGTTTGCTGATTAGCCAGAGTCCACAGCTGCTCTGCTTTTAGCATGAACAGCTAACCACTTAAAATTAAAATTAATTGAAACCTCTTGCTGCTTTCCAATTGGATGTGCAGGAGATTCCACCTGCGCTCATCTGTTTGCAGCCATTTTCAGGTGTGAGTTTGGGGGCGTGGCCAGCAGCAGCTCATTTGGATTTAAAGTGACAGAGGCCCTAAAAGAGGCAGAACTGATCAGCATAAAATCTCATTTTCCAAGAATAATTTTGTAACATTTTGTTCAGGTTATCCTGAACATCCAGGTCACCTTTGAACAGGTGTGGAGGTCAGACCTCTGTCTGAAAGTGATGCATCGTCGACCCAAACATCCTTTTAATGTTTTTTCTTCCCGCGCTGAAGCCAGTTTCAGCCAGGATCTGGACTGATGGCGGCGCACACGACGCTCTGACACGGTCAGCAGCCGAAGCAGCAGCTTGTTCATCAGACAGAGAATCGACTGCTGAACGGCAGAATCTGCTTCTCCAGCATCAGGATCTTGCTGTTTTACAGGATTAGGATTATAGATGTGGATTGAAATAAAGTCAAAGGGTTTGGTGTGAACTTTTTGTTCTGACTGAATGTTTAAAACGAGGCAGCAAAACGACATCATAATGGTTTTATACCACAATATTAAATATAAAAGCTTCGAGAGTAAAAACTCATCAGCAACGTTAAAAAGTTTCTGCTCCAAAAAAGCTTGAAACAACCTGCTCTGCAGGTGTTGACCGTTTCTCTGACCACTGCAGTAAAAGACAGTTTCACGTCACGTTTTGGGAAGGTTGACGGCGAATCTAAGAGTTTTTCTCCTTTGAGGATGTTTTGCCACCTGACAGTCTGATAGATCTAAAACATCGGCTCCATCTCCAGCTGCTCTGAGTCAAACCAGCCAGTTCCCCTCCTGGCCTGTGGGGGCGCTGCACCAAGAACCACTGAAGGAAACGACCCAGAAGCCTCTGAAGACACAGAGTGAAACTTCCTTCCAGATGGAAACAGATGGAGGCGTCAGATTTTAGCGGTTGTAGGATTTCTCTCGTCTTCAGTTAAAGACCACAAGACATTTCTTTCGCTAATGCTAAGCTAACGCATTTGTTTTGGTTGTATTTACCCAGAATGCCCTGCGCTGCAGTCCACTTCCTGCTTTTGGAGCGGTCTCTGGTCCACTTGGCGTTCACATATGTATTCAATTGTATCCACCTGTATGCAGATGACTAATTAATGCAGACAAATCAGCTGTTTGTTTCCCTCATAAATCTTTTGAAATTAGCATTTTCTTCCCATTTTACCGTTGCATTCATGAACCTTTGTAGATTCCTTCTTTATCCGATGGCCTGCAGGCTGATAAGCCAGTAAACTGATATTGTTGCCGTGCAGCAGCTCGAAACAGACGATTTATTCTGCATCCAACACTTGAACTTTAAAATTTGCTCCCTGTGGACGCTGCACTCGGATGCTGCTGCAGAAAGTGTAATTAACAGGATAGCGGCGCTAAGTGGAGCCTAATGAGCAGGAAGAACTTCACGACAGCCACCGCTGCTCACTCCAGAAACGCTGAAGCTCGGCGCAGCGATTCCCTGATGGATAAATTATCTCAAACTGAGCTCTAAAGAAATAATAACGTTCAGATCAAAGACGGCTGCGCAGACGGCGCCGAGGATCTGAAACGAGTCGAGGTTTCCCTGCAACAACAAAAACAGCCTCCTGCCTCAAATCTGCCTTCAGTTTCCGAGTCTTTTCTCACCTCTGCAAACCGAGAGCTGCAGAAACCATCAGAGTAAAGATGGAAGTCGGTAAATCCTGGGTGCACTTGAACGCACCACAAGCAAACTGCTGGATTAATTAATAAAGAGGCTTAAGAAACAAGAACATATGAAGCAAAGCCATGAATAATTCCTGGATGACAACATTTTGTTCCCATTTAAGCCTGAATAACAACAGCTGCATGTGGATGTGGATAAATCCTGAAAATCAGCTCTTCTGCACGATTTTAGGCAACATCAGCTTTTTCTTGGTAATATTGTCAAAATGTGACTTTATTTTATTATTCAGTTCATTTCTTGCACTTTAAATGTTTATTCAGTGATTTATTATTGAAAATTGCCAAACATGAAGGAATAAATTTGAAGGGGAGATATTTCTACGGTCATAAATACATTTTCTCATATTTTAGTTATTGAGGCTGAAATGATGTCACCTCTTCCTCCTCCTCCTCATCCTCTTCCTCCCAGTAACAGTTAAATAATCTCCTGGCTGTTGTAATCCTCTGACATAACAAGCTGGCTGAACGCCTCCTGCTGCTGAAACTCTGGACGGGACGAAAACGAACAAAACGCCATCAGCAAAACCTGCAGGAGCAAAACTCAACGTACTGAAACGGTTTTCAACAGGAAGTTAGTTTATCCTCCAGGGATGGTTCAGATTTATTAAAGAGAACTTCCATTATAAAAATAATTAAAACAATAAAAAATGCTGAGCTGCAAGGTTCAAAGTGTGGGAGAAAAAGTAGCAACTTATAGAAATACGGTGAAAAATTAAGAAATGGTGTTTGTTTATAAATAAATGAATAACATAAAAAAATAAAAATGAAGAGTAAAAAACATTAGTGTTCAGTTAAAAATAAAAAGAATAAAGAAATGGGGTTCAGCTGAGAGGCTTTCAGTGGTCAATATCTTACTCTCTTTGCACATTCCCTCCATAAATCAGAGCAAAGTGAAGGAAAACCACCGGGAAGCATCTCGTCTCTTTACAGACCACAAACTACAACAACAGAAAAAACCATCTGAAGACGGGAAAGCACAAGATGCACTTCAAAAAATATGCAACTCTGTTGATTCAGTGGAGCTGCTCACACCTGGACAAACTTCCATCAGCCTGTTTTCTGTTCACTGCTTTGCAAATAACAACAACAAAACTGATGCAAAAACTCCAAAGTAATACAAAGTATTTCTTCTGTTTATTTGATCATTTATCATAATAAATTCCAATCAATGGTGTTTAATAAAACAAAACTTCCTTATCGTCGGGATTCTTAGTTTGATTATTTTCTCCACTGTTTGTTCAACGAACCAATGAATTTAAAAATGCAGTTATCAAATCACACCGGCATCCTGGAGACGGAGATTAAACATGGGAATGTTTTTCTAGTGCATTATTTGTGTTTGTGGGGCTGTAATTACTGTGACACACAGTTAGTCAAACATCGGCCTGACGAATAATCAATACATCAATTAATAGATTCAAACGAGCTCAATACTTTCCATTTGCATGATCTATCATTTTACTTTTCCCTATTTTAATACCAAAATCTGGAGGATAAAATCTTCAGTCTGGTCTCATCGAGTCATTTTCTGAAGACTCAGCTCATTTGTTTGTTTGTTTTTTATTTAGCATGACTTCCTGTTCAGTGTCATCACAATGAAAAGTTTATTAATCTTTGGGAAAATGTTCTTGCATTATTCCCATTATAAAACTTGAGACAGTAATATTATTGTTTATCACAATTAACTTTTGCATCAAATATCGTGACTTTTACCGTTATCACAAAATACATCGCAGCAGTTTAGTTTGAATCTCCAGCTGATCGCACAGGAAGTCAGGAGATTCAGACCAAAACAGCCTCGACCTGAGAAACACTTCCAGAACATTCACCGTCTCACGTCTCTCTCCTTTAAAGTCTGACTCCCAAAATAAGCGGCGCGACGCGGGTCGCGCTGCGGGGCGCTGCGGGGCGCTGCGGGGCGCCGCTGTCAGCAACCAGCGGCTCCAACAGGAACCAACAGAAACACCCGGAGCAGCAGCAGCCGGCAGAACTCACCTTTCATGGCAGAAATGACAAAATACATATTCAGGATAATCCAGACTGGTGGAGGGAGCTGCGTGCGAGCCGCGCCGCTCTCCTCCCGCTCTGTCATCCTCGGGCTGCTGCGCACAGCAAGAGGACGCGAGTGGTGGTGACGTCATCGCGCTGACCACGCCCCCGGCGTTCCGAACGCCCCACCCACAAGCCTCTGGGCCAATCAGAGAAAGTTTTTTTTATTAATCTTTTACTCAGAGTTATTACAAAAGTGTAACTTATTTTTAATGAATTGTTTTCTACAGACTAAAAGTTACACATTGTTTTATGTTCAAATTCTAAACTACCTTATTGATCCCAAAGGGAAATTAAATGAACGTACATTAATTCAGATTCTTCATAGAGCAGGAAAGCTCTCCTGCAGCAGTCTGTCTGCAGTGACTCTCAAGAAGCCTCTGACTGAAGACATTCTGTTTTCCTGACAGTCTTATGAAAAGAATGGTCAGGGTTGTCTGTAACTTTCTGTAATAATAATTTCCCCATTTATGTACAAATTTATTAACTTCAGTTTTTGTTTTATTTGTTCTACTTTGTAGATTCTAAGACTTTTTATACCAATATTGTGATATTGTGTTTGTGGTCAGGTTCAAGTGTAAAACAAATGGAATAAAAAACATCTTTTATCACAAAAGGAAACAGATAAAGTCGTAATCAATTATTCTGACGGTTAATTCTGCACCACATCAGGTTTTTCCAGCTTTAGAACCAGATGAAATGATTCCTCTTCACTTCAATAAACATCCATTTTTACGGCCGAAATTTTGTTTTATCTTTGCTCTTCTTAGAAAACGACTTAAATATTTCATAAAAGTGCAAAAAATAAATAAATCCATATTCCTATATAAAAAAGTAAACTTACAAGCGTGCGTCTTCTTCACAGCTGCTGACGGACCTGGAAGACAGAAATAAACAGAAACTTATTTTTAATTTCGGATTATTGTGTAGCATTTCTCGGATATTTGCCCGATTTTGAATCATGAAACATTGAAACCAGCCTTATTCATTTAAAAGTAAATTAAAATATTTGAAAAGCCCAGACTGTGGCTGACTTCACAGCGACTCTTCCTCCGGATGTGAAAACACGACTGCATGGTTTCAGAAAACGTGACAAATTATTTCTTCTCAAATCCACTGGAAGCTGCAACTTTCTCATAATTTTATCACCACAACCAAAACTATCTGTGATTGGAAGTGAAGATAAACTTAACAAAGTAGAACCAGACCATATTTTCAGGGGTTCACTCAGCAGTCAGCCTCCCTCTGCTCCTGATGGTGTGAGATAAAGCTCGTAAAGTCTGCGTCCCACCGCAGGGGAAAACCTGAACACTGTGCACAGAGTCACGCAGGCGGCAGAGGACAGAAAAAAACAAACGATCCGCCTGATTTCATTGATCATCTGAGTCTAAATCTGGAAAACAAAAACCTTCATCAGCAGAAAAACGCTGTGCAGCGAACGCCTGTTGTTTCTCGACTGTCCGGCAGAATTAATCCTCCAGGAAAAACCACAAACATTCCCTTCATATTTCAGAGAGACGCGAACAAACCGCAGCTTCCTGTTAGCAGAGGATCTGCAGGACGAGAGGAGGAAGAACTTCCCTGTTTCAGGAAACAAATCACCATTTAAACAAGAAACCCAAAACTTAATGAGACCAGAACTGAACAAACCATGATACTCTCTTTAAAACGTCTAATTTCTCACTTTGTTACAATATTTCATTTTAAAGGGGAAGTATTGTGTAGAATCAACTGTTTTTTAGCTTTACATCATGTTTTAAAGTTTTTCCCTCATCAGAAACATTCCTGCAGCGATGATTTGATTTTCATGGATGTTTTAGAAATCCTTTAATCTCAATGGCAACCATTTCAGCTGTACAAAACGCCTGGGTGGACCTAGCCCCGCCTTCGAGGCGCAGCTCCTCCCCCACTCTGCTCCTTCAGACTAGCCAACAGCAACTAGCAAACACCTGGTGGAGCTGCTGAGGTCATTATTTCCCGGGTTAATAGAGGAGCCATGTTGTGATGGCTTTGTGAAGCCGAAGCTTCAGAACGAGCAGAAGTTTCTTAAAGAGACAGACGCCCATTTTAAGAAGTCTAATTACTTTTAAGTCATACTTGACACATGTAGCTTTTTCAGAACAGCTGAAGCTAACATAGCTAATTGATTATGCTATAAAAACACGGTACTGCCCCTTTCAAGAAAATATTTGTGTTCAAAAATCTTTTGCAAATCTAATTTGTTTCCTCATCTTTTCTAATTTATAGACGCATCACAGAAGACTGAAGTCATATTATTCTGCTCAAATGGTCCATGTGGAGCCCAGCAGGTAAATCTTTGACTCCATATTTAAAATCCACAGCCACCAATCTAAGATGGCCGTCTCAGATTCAACACACATCAAAGTAGAGATCACTTTGTCCAAGCAGGAGTTTGCACAGACCATTCACTGCTATGTCTTTATTATTGCACTCTGGTCAACCGTTTCTGTTTTTCAATGAATTTTAGACATAAACTGGACTGACTCTGCAGGTATCAGCAAATCCTTGCTAACAAGAACTCAAGTAAATATACTAGTTGCAAACAGAGATGCTTCTACAGACTGTTTTAAGCGTTAGTTTAAATAATAAATCATAATT
Source organism: Poeciliopsis prolifica (assembly GCF_027474105.1). Taxonomy (NCBI): domain Eukaryota; kingdom Metazoa; phylum Chordata; class Actinopteri; order Cyprinodontiformes; family Poeciliidae; genus Poeciliopsis; species Poeciliopsis prolifica. The sequence continues at coordinate 164,714 of NW_026562544.1, forward strand.
CATGGCGCAGTCATTCGGTAAGCCTTATGAAACCACAAAAAATAAATGTTTGATTGACTCGATATCCTTCTGCAGCTCTGAGGAGCAGCTAAGAAATTTCCTTCCCAAACTCAGAGGGCAGTCAGTCACAAAGCGTCGCTCCCTGACACACTGACCCACCTGATGAGCCTGACCTGCAGCAGACGGGAAGTCCAGCCTGTGATCTCAAAGATCCAGTTAAAAAAGAATAAAGTATTTATTAAAACTATTCCACCTGCAAAGCTGCAGTTTGTAATGTCTAAACGTGTTTCTGTATTTATAGCAACTATCATTATGTCATGACCAGGACTAAATCATCCCAGAAAAGAAACTTGATAAATGATAATATTGTTCTGATTTCATTTTAAGTAATATAATTGCAATGCAAGAACATATTCCTGAAGATCAGTCAATTGTATACAGATTAAATGAAAAACCTGCTTGAGCCATTGTTTTTCTTTGATCACTGCAAAAGCACAAGATCCAGTATTTTTGGTCAAGTTTTTGTGCAAATATCTATTCTTCGTTCTCTCAGCAAGATAAAAGGAGGTTATTTTGAGCCAATAATTCCTCAATATTGATGAAAAAGTTCTTGTTCCATTGCCAGATTATTTCACTAAAAGCATGATACATTGTTAAAATGAAATAATCTGCCAATGCAACAAGTTGTTTCTAATCAACACTCATGATTTTACATGTTTCCTGTAGGAATCTGGATGCACTCGGCTGTTAGACTCAAGTTTTGACACCATTGTTTCGTCTTTGTGTCTTTTCTATGAGGAAAGCAAATCGAAGACGGGATGCATTTCCTTTTCCACAGTTTTTTAAGGTTTCTGCTGATCCTGCAGAACCTGAGACAAGATGAACCTTTGAAATGAAAATTAAACCATGTAATAACTAAGAGGAGACGGGATGAATGCGCTCGGTAACGCTCGCCTCCATAATTCATCGGCGGCGCTGAGCTGAAAGCAGCAGCACACATGAGGGACGTGGAAGCTGCTTCCAGCCGGATTCCCCAGCGGAGAGACGAGGCTTTAAGACGAGGAGCCGGCGACAGACTGAGAACCTCCCTGCGGGCGCTGATGGATGGAGCTGCAGCTCAACAAACAGAGCTGGAGGACGGCCGAGATGAAGGGAAACTGCGCCTGCAGCAGCGGCTTTACCACAAACACTTCATATGTCGTCTTATTTCTGAACAAACGGAACCGCTGAGCATCTTCTCTGCTGCATCTGAATGAGAATGCGGATATTTTCATAAATGATGAGATAAAAGATGCTGAACCAGTCAGTGCAAAACAAAAGGAATCTCTTAAACTGGATGGTGGAACAGAAAACATCTGGATGAAGCTGCATTACACTTTAAAAACTAAAAATCATCCGTCCCAAGGGTTAGTGTTAGGGTTAAAGGGTTAGGGTTAGGAGTTAGATTCAGTTTATTTACATAAAGCCAATTCACAACACATTTATAAAATATTGACCCAAACTTTCGCCCTCCGATGAAAGAAAACTGGTTTGGATCAGAGATCAACTTATCGATTAATGAGTTAATATAAAGTTAATTGATCCTGTCGACCGACTGTTTTCAGCCCTTTTATTTATGATTAGATTTATTTGTATTTTATGTTTAGTTAATATGTTTTGGAAATTCATAATGTTTTCCAGTTCTGGTGTTACATGTTTATTAGAAAATAAAGTTTATTGACCCTTTAAAATGTGTTTTTGCATTAATATTATAGCAATTTAAAATGATCTCAAATCAAAGATATCATCTTTTACTGCAAAAAAAAAACTCCTGCACAACCAGCAAAATTTGTCACAGTGCTGGAAAACCGTCACCATCAGCTGGACCTCTGGAAGGGTGGCTAGGCGACAGCGAACAATCAGGACGATTTTAGAAACGCTCAATTTGTAAAAACCAAAAAATGTGAAGTTATTGCCAGGAAATAGCTGGATGGGTTTTTTTTAGGTAAAAGTCTCAAATTGATCAAACTAATACAAACTTTGTTTGCCTCTTTCTCCTGATGAGGAGAAAGAGGCGAACATCATTTGCATTGAAATGAAGGTTACAGTGAATCCTGAGCTGCTGTTTGGTCGCTGATGTGAGGAAAACCTCCTGAATGTGACGCCTTCAGGCAGCAGCTGCCTGTTTCAAAGCTCCTAAATATGAACAACACTGCAGGCTGAAGTTCCCAACGTGACCCGTCCCCGTCTCCCCCAGCGGAGCTTGGAGATCCTGCGGCTCATAATTGTTCGGAGTGAGCGTCTCCTCGTGCCAATTATAAGGCATTAGCAGCAGCCGCCAAAGTCATTTCCCCGCGCTCATCAGGGAGCTCAGCGCAGGAGGAGGAAAAGCGGAGAAGGCGCCGTCCTCTGGCTGCCTGCAGCGTCGGATGAGCTGCAGATTTAAGATGGAGGTGATAAAAGCAGATCTACGGATTAGACAAACAGATATGAATGAACTTTCAGTGACTCGCTGGAGCCGCGCTCCACTGATTCACTCTGAGGCTCATTGTGTTTACTACTGAACCCACTGCCTCACATCAGCCCTTCAAAATCCAACAAAATGTTTCTGTTAACTGAAATACATAAAAACAGTAATTCATGAGGAAATGCTGTGATTGTGACAGCAACAAAGTTTCTTTTGCCCCTTTTCATCCCCTCCACTCGTCCCCACACCTGGCCACGCCCCTCGTGCCTCTTGGCTCCGCCCACTTTAGGGGGCGGGGTTATTTACACTTTTTTCCATCACAGGTAAACAGACCTTATATTGAGCCAACACTAATAAGGTAAAGAAAAATACAATTAATAAAATGTTTTTGTTTTGTGAAATAAGTTAAAAAAATAATAAATGGTAAAAAAACTATAACTTCACCTGTTTATAAAACTAAAAGATACTGATATTGTAGATATAATATCCTTTATTTCTGTGTTTATGAATTTATTTATTAGCCTTTCAAACTGATGAATTGATTTTTTGTCCCGCCACACAAATCATCAGCTGTCAGCAAATTGCGCCGCCACTGCATACGCGCTTAAATGTAACCCCAATCTGGACATTCAGTTTCTACTTTGCTTTATGTTTTGGATCTGTAAGGATTTATTGGCTTCATTAAAATTCTTTATTACTGAGCAGGTAAACCTAAACACTATCCTATGTCCATAAGTGGTTTCAATGTTTTGTTTGAACACCACTGTAAACAAATCTTCAGTTTTTCTTCTGTCCACTTTTTGAATCATTTTTATTAACGCTTTCGTCCAACGATACAAAACCCAGCAGCTGAAAATCCGTCTCCGCTGAAACGATCCGGTAAAAGCCAAACAGCCCTTCCTTCTGATCAGTGCTAATGAAGCTGTTTGAAACTCATCTGTGGTTTTACTTCTGAATGCAGACAGAACAATGCAGTGAGAAACACTTGGGGAGCTGCTGGTAGCTTCCTGTCTGACCGCAGTAACGTTCGCTGCCACCTCAGATGAAAGAGCTGCAGCTTATCACCAGCAGCCAAACACAACCAACTCTGCTGCTGTAACTGAAGCCGGGGAAGCACCGCCAAGCAGGCCGAGCGCCGAGCGCCGCTGCTGCAAGGCGCTCAGCCCAACGCTCATCTGAATTCATCACACCGCAGCTGGATGTGTCGGTTTCTTCTGTCTGGTGTTCGTTGATAAGCAATAATTAACTTTTATACCAAACATCTTCTTGATTATCAACCAAATAAACTGATTTCTTCAGACGGCATGACGCCCGAAAGCCACTAGAGTCTATTTTTATTTTAGTGAAGGAGCCAAATGGAGATGAAAAATAATCCAGGTTGTTTTAGTATCAGAGTGTTAAACTACAAAGGGGCAATAATATGTAAAATCTACTTTTTATATCTTTATCTGTTGCTATGATGCTATGATGTTATTTACTCATCAAGAACAAACTGGAGTGTTGATTTGAGTTTCATTATTTCATAAATCCTTTAATCTTTATGGCAACCATTCAGCTGTGCAGGTGGATCTGGTCCCGCCTTCGAGGCGCAGCTCCTCCCCCACTCAGCTCCTGCAGACTAGCCAGCAGCATTTAGCAAACACCTGGTGGAACTGGCTCATTATGGGAGCTGCTTCTCAGAGCAATAAGGTTGTTAAAGGATTAATAAGCAGCCATGTTGGATGACTTCCTGAAGGCAGAGCTTCAGAAAGAGCAGGCATTTCTTAAAGAGACAGAGGCCCAGAAATTTTGAGAATAATGTCAGACAGTTTCTACAAAAAAACATGAAGAAAGTTTTAAATCTGCTAGAAAAAAATACCCACATTTTGAGAATAATCCTAGAAAATATCTAGACAAACACGAAAATGAAGTATGAAAACTTGAAAATTAGCATTTTCTAAAAGTAAAAAAAATTAAAATTTGAAACTCAGAAATCTCAGATAAATCAGGGTTTTTTTTTCTATTTCTTTTACTTTCCAAGCTCAAAGATTTCCCTTTTTTCTGGAAAATTTCTGAGATGAATCTAAAACTTTCTGAGTTTTGTGTAGCAAACTTTAGACTTTCAAGTCTCAAAATTTGTGAGTCTTCAGAAGTTGACTCCTTTGTTGCTCTGCAGTAGAATCATGCAGCTGAAATGGAGATCAGAGCCTCAGATGACGGCAACAGGAAGTAAACGGAGGTCACAACCAGAACAAACGAAGTTCTAAAATGAAATCTGGTATTTATAGAGGTAAAACTGCAGGAACAAAGCGAGGCTCAGAGTCTGGAGGCCTCAGGGGTAAACATCTCTGACAGCGCTGTGAGTTGTATCTGTTTCCAACATTTCCACGAACCGCGTCACTGTTTGTGTTTTCCGCTCAGCTGGTGTTTTTTTCACATCTTTCTTTGCACGTAATCGAACTAATTTGACAGGCGGATGCAGCGAAAGCCCCGCCGGCGCGATTAGACGGCTGTCTGACTCAGCAAACTGAAAGTGACATTCGGTCATGCAGAGAGTCGCGCTCTCAGGCGGCTATCATCCCGTCCATCACAGGCAGAGGGGGATTCTCACTGCTGCTGGTGTGACTGACGCCACGCTGCATTCTCTGTCCGCTGCGTGGCAAATGGGCCGCGGCGTGGGAACCGCTGCTCTCTGGCCACCTGATGTTTCCAGGTGTTGTGGCTCCGTTCGTCCCAGAGACAGTTTGGCTGTTTCTTCTCCTGGCAGAGCACCTGCTGTTGGTGTGAAAGTTGCATCAGGGACAGATTATGTAACGCTGACATCTGCTGGGAGCAGAGGGAGGCTGGGGGTTCAAGCTGCTGATGTCTTTTCTGGTTTCTTCAGGATTTACGTTCAGGAAGGTCGATCCAGTGTTTTTACATCTGGTGGACTTGGTTTGATTTGGGATTAAAACTTCAACATGTTGTTCCTGCTGCAGTTCTCGTTCTCTCTGCTCTGAGTCAAACAAAGCAAAACCTTTAAGCCAACGGCTAGCTTGTTGGTTTTGGTTGTATTTACCCAGAATGCCCTGCGCTGTAGTCCACTTCCTGTGGTTTCTGGTCCACTTGGGTTTCACATATGCATTCAAACTGAACCAGAGTTCACTTCAACCAAACCGAGAGCGAGGCTTGAGGACCAGAATTAGACTTTTTTGGACTTTTATTTTTTTAACTCTGTTTTTTCTTCTTCTTCTTTTTTGTATTTCAGGGTGGAGTGAGTCTGCTCAGTGGCCAACAACCTGAGACACAGCGATAAATAGATGAATGTTAGACTTATTTGAGAAATTATCATTTCTTTTATAGATCTTTTAAAAACTGAAATAAATAAATGAATATACTGATTGACAAAATAAGCTCTCCATTAATATTTTTTAATATATTTCTTTTGGTTTCTTATGATCCATTTAATTTTAAAAACAGATCTCGTAGTTACTGGCTTGGCTCCCTGATTCTCCAAATTGCTCCAGGGAAGATACTGACTACTCAGAACTCACCTCCACAACCCCTTCTAAACTCATATGGGCCTTTTAGGTGTTTCATGTTCTCTTTCTATCAGAAATGAACTTTGAGTGTTCATAAAGAACCGTTTTATTTGGGTCTAGAACCATTAATCAGCCTCTCAGCTCCAGCAAAACCACATTAGCCACACGCTGACAGACGGAAATTTACCCTGCATGTCGCTCTCAAGGAAAATAAAACATAATTTGATCTGTAATTTTATTAAAAACCTGCAGAGCTTAAACGCGGCTCTAATTGCAGCTGCTCCCTAATTCGGCTGCAGATTTGCACTTTCTTTTCTGTCCTCGTCTTGTCGCCTCGCAGTTCTTCTGCTCCCGTCAAAACCCTTCAGAGTAACAAACTGGGGGAAATGAATTTAACGAGAGCCTCTCTGGCATCCATCCGCCCGATGTTCAGGGGGGCCGTCAGGCTGCGTTTAGGAGCCCTAAACTGGTAGACGATAAGTTAATCCATTTATCCGAATCGTTGCCGCCAGGCGGCAGAAATAAACAGCACAGAGGGAGCTGGAGGAGAAGGAATCACATCTGAAGGAATTAATTAAAACCAGATTTAAGGCAAAGTCTGAAATATTTAACGCACAGCTTCTCCCCGACTTCATCGTGTGTAACCTGTGATGTTAGGTCAACTGGGTAACAAGGGAGACTGGGAAACAGGTGATCGGTCCTCCATAACCGAACCGGAACCACAATATCATCAACCAGCAGGAACAGAACCAGAACCAGGAGCCCAACAGAACCGCATACAGCAACCAGAAGCTGGAAGCTGGTTCTGAAATATTACTGCTTTTCTTTTAAACACACCGGAGATCACGGCTTCTGTAAATTCACGGTTAACTCAGTCGATGTTTCCATTGACATTAAAATGATGCAAAAGCTGTTAGAAGCAAGAACAGATGTTACTACTGGCAGAAACCACAAAGAAGAAGAAGACAGGAAGTGGTAGGAGGAGGATGGAGCAGCATGTTTTTAATAGCTTATTGTTAGAACAAACTGATTTATGTGTTTCTTATTTAATAGAATGTCTTTTTGACATAAAGAACATATTTTAAAATCGTTTGTTGGTTCCTGTGTGAACAGAAAGATCCGATCAGAGGAACAACCTGAGGAAAACGGCTGGAAGGAGCAGATCCGGACCGCTGCCAGTCTGACGGAGCGCCACCGTTCTGCTCAGCTGTCAGCAGCGAGTAAATAAACCCGCCGTTTGTTCTGCCTGCAGCCTGAAATAAACCTCCAGCAGGTGTGACAGCCGCTCATTCATCCAGCCGTCATGGCCGACCCTCACCTCTGCAGTGGCTGAATAAATCACAGCAGCTCCTCCAGACGCTCCGCTGCTAAAAACAGCGGAGAGACAAAGAGCGGCCTGATCCCAGAGGAGAGACCCGAAACATCCCGATGCATCTGCCGCCTGGCAGAGGCTGCAGCTGCGCCGCTTTCCACTGCGAGCATCTTAAGTCCTGACTCTGGCTCAGACCGCTGACTGAACCTACAAGGTTCATATCATATCATATCATCATATCCTCCCAACATTAAATCTGAGGAAACTGAGTCAAAAATCACAGCAACTAAAAGTTTGAGATTCTGTTGAAGGCGACCTTGAACAGGTTGGGGTCGGTCTACAGCAGGCGATCCAAAAGACAGTCATTCTTAGGTAGCAAGATTTCTACTGACATGTTAGAATGGCTGGAAACAGATGGGCAATTATACAACCATTCATCTTTGAAAAGCATAAGTGCAGCCTCCTGTACAACCAACCAGAATGCAGCAAGTGGTTTCTGGATGGTAAGTCAACAACAAAACAGTTTGCACAACATTAAAACCAGCTGACAAAATGTGCAATAATGATAAACAGGAAGTAATTAGAATCATGTTGCGCAAGCAAATCCAGACTACCAAAATAAAACAGGAAGTGGCGCCTACATGGGAAAACAAGAACTTAAGAGTTAAAAAAATAAATCAGAAACTTAAAAAAGCACAAAATGAACATAAAGTCCTTTAGGTTCCACAGCGAGGAGGAGGATGAGCGTTTCAGATTCATTTCACATCACTTATTTCAGTCAGAGAGAGAAAGTGCAGTAATTAGGTGTCGGATGTGAAGCTGCAGGTTTTATCAGCCTTGACATTCATTAACCCAACAAAACGTTTCATCGTTCTGCTGGGAGCGCTGGCTCTGCAGCGGCTCAAACACGAGCCGAACGGACGGAGGATTTGGCTTCCAGCCCTGATCTCTGATCCTGATCGGTCTGATCAATCTGATCAGTCTGATCAATCTGATTGGTCTGATTGATCTGATTGATCAGGACTTGTAATGATCCTTTAGAAATGTTCAGACATGTAGATTAGTCCCAGAAATGTTCAAGAAAAAAATTGGAAATTTCTGAGCTTAAAAGGTTGAAAAATTTCACTTTTGAAAACTCAGAAATTTTCTAGAAAATTTCTAAGATAATCTCAGATTTTTTCTAGCAAATTCTCACATTTTCAAACAAAATTTTTTAGGTTTTTATGTAAAATTTCTGAAATTAATCTTGGAAAATCCAGAATTTTTAAAATAAAAATGTATTAATCTCAAAATTAACTTTCAAACAAATTTCCAAGTTATTTTCTAGAAAATTTCTGAGATCAATCTCAGGTTTTGATTTGTTGTGTAGCAAGTTTTAATTTTTTCAAATTCAGAAATTTTCTGAATTTAATACCAAAATTTCAGATTTTTTTTCTAGTAAGTTTTCCACTTTTGAAGATCCAATACTTTTCCAAAATTGTACTAGAAAACTTTTTAATCTCAAAATGCGAAATTTATTTAGCAAATTTTCAACATTTTCAGAATTTCATTAGAAAAAGTTATTTACTGAAATATTTCTTTAATCTTAAAATCCTAAAGTTTTTTTGCTCATTTTTCACTTTGGTGACTAAGAAACATATTTTAGGTAAATCTGGCAGCTGCTAAACATCTGTGTGTGGGTGTGTCTGTGTGTGTGTGTGTGTGTGTGTGTGCGTGTGTGTGTGTGTGTTTGTGTGTGTGTGTTGTGTGTGTGTGTGTGTTTGTGTGTGTGTGTCTGTGTGTGTGTGTGTGTGTGTGTGTGTGTGTGTGTGTGTGTGTGTGTGTGTGTGGTGTGTGTGTGTGTGTGTGTGTGTGTGCGTGTGTGTGTGTTTGTTTATGCTCTGTGTGTGTTTTGTTGCTTCAGGGTTTCATCAGCCTCAGATCAGAGTTCGGCAGCCGGCGTTCCTTCGGGAGGCCGAGCCGCGTTTGGATCTGATCTGTCATAATTCAAAGGCCCAAACATTTCTCTTCATCCTGGCTGAGCAAGGCCAGCTGCGGATCCGATCCTTTCATCCGGTCCGATCGATCCGAACAGAACCTGTCTGCATCAAAAGGTCCTTAAAAACCCAAACAAAACTTTTCTCATTAAAGCCATTAAAGTGAAATTAAAACATAATCGGATAAAATTTGACTTATTCTTCTGATTTTTCATGTCACCATTTAAGCCTTTTTAATTTAAATATATAAGCAATTAACTTCCTATTCAAAAATAATACAATAAAAATTGTGTTGCCCAAAATGCAAAACCACAGCATTGCTTTAGTGAATTTAATATTTGTTCATTTGAACAGATATTAACAGTGAAAAATGTGCAATAATGTGAAGCAGGTGAAGCAAAAACTTCCTTAAAGTTAAACTTCAGGAGTTTTTCGTTTTATTTACAGGTTTGTTACGATCCGGTTCAGGGGGAAGGAGCCTAACATTAAGAAACCTTTGGGGTTTATTGTTTGGGTTTAACAAATAAAAGGGTGAAAATCAATAATAATCAAAAGGTTGGGGCTTACAACCAAAAGTACTAAATAAAACAAACTCATAAAAAGATCAGATTTGGAAACCAAAGAGCAAAACTGCAGCTTTTGTCCAGGTTAAACAAAAAGGGTTTAAAAATGGAGGCCTGGCAGGGATTGGTGGATCTGACAATTGATGAGCCAATCAGCTCAGAGCTCAGGGAGGCACAGAGGACGAGAAAAAGAAAAGGTTGTTCTTTTATATCTTAAATAAAAATGTATACATATTTTATAAAACCATCAAATCCCAGAAATGTCACATATTCGTCTGAATGCGGCGTTTTTCTCGCCTCTCCTCCTCCATCTGCTCCCAGCAGACTGCGGAGGTGAAAGGTCGCACTCCGCCCACCTCGCAGTCAGGAGGTGAGGAACCCAACACCTGGGCTCTTATGCAACCCGGTGACTCCACTGTGATCCGGTTCTGCTCCGCTGGGCCGGTTCTGATGGGCCATCCGACCCAAACCAGCAGAAACACTCAGTGTGTTTAAATATGAATACACACAAGAGCAACAGCAGCAAAGAGCAAATTTACAGCCAAAACCCAGAAATTAACTAGAAAACCAAGGAAACTGCTGAGTTTGAAAAGATGAAAATTTGCTTTAAAAAACATTTTAATAAATCAAACAAAAATTTTGAAAAATGAAAGAAAAACTTCTGGGTTTAATAAAAAATAATAATAATTTAAAAAATGCTACAAAAAATCTATATTAATCTGAGAAATTTATGAGATTTAAAAGTAAAAATTATGTAAAATTTAAAACAAATTCCGCATTTCAAAAAAATGATTTTTTTAAAATTCTAAAACGAATTTACTGTTTTTCTTCACATATGTTGTAAATATGAGAACAACAACAAAATATTTACAGCTTTTAATAATTTTGTGTCTGATCTACCATCTGATTGGTGCCACTTTACATCCAGTTTTCCAGTGTTTCAGGAATCTGATCATTCTGGGAATTCTCAGAAAAAATCTTGTTTTTGATGATTATTTTTGGCTCCAGCTGTAACCCATATGTTGCTGTTTCATCCAGTTTAACCAGTGAGTTTGATCAAATGGGAACGGCTTGACCGGTTCACCTCCAGCTCTGCTCTGCTAACAGCTACAAAAGGAAGTAAAACAAAGAGGAAGGAAACGTCGGACAGACGGCAAAGTGTAATTTCATCAGATGCTGACGCAGCTCTAACAAACAGGAAGTAGCTCTAACAAACAGGAAGTAGCTCTAACAAACAGGAAGTAGCTCTAACAAACAGGAAGTAGCTGTAACAAACAGGAAGTAGCTCTAACAAACAGGAAGTAGCTCTAACAAACAGGAAGTAGCTCTAACAAACAGGAAGTAGCTCTAACAAACAGGAAGTAGCTGTAACAAACAGGAAGTAGGAAGTAGCTGCAGCAAACAGGAAGTAGCGCTAACAAACAGGAAGTAGCTGCAGCAAACAGGAAGTAGTGCTAACAAACAGAAGTAGCTCTAACAAACAGGAAGTAGCTAGCAAACAGGAAGTAGCTCTAACAAACAGGAAGTAGCTGTAACAAACAGAAGAAGCTGTAGCAAACAGGAAGTAGCTGTAAAAAACAGGAAGTAGCTGTAACAAACAGGAAGTAGCTGTAGCAAACAGGAAGTAGCTGTAAAAAACAGGAAGTAGCTGTAGCAAACAGGAAGTAGCTGTAACAAACAGAAGTAGCTGTAACAAATAGGAAGTAGCTGTAACAAATAGGAAGTAGCTTTAACAACAGGAAGTAGTTGTAACAAACAGGAAGTAGCTCTAACAAACAGGAAGTAGCTCTAACAAACAGGAAGTAGCTGTAACAAATAGGAAGTAGCTTTAACAAACAGGAAGTAGCTGTAACAGACAGGAAGTAGCTGTAGCAAACAGGAAGTAGCTGTAACAAACAGGAAGAAGCTGTAGCAAACAGGAAGTAGCTGTAACAAACAGGAAGAAGCTGTAGCAAACAGGAAGTAGCTGTTGCTAAATAGTATGAAATATCTCAGTAAAATGGATCGATTCTTCTGATAGGAACAGAAAAAGTCTTTTAACACAACCGTCCGAAAAATCAACTCAAGCGAACGTAAAAACGTTTTTAAATGAAAATGTAAAACTTATTTAAAACTTTTGTGTTTTCATCAACCTTTTCTAATGCAACAGTTTAGAAAAGCATTTATTTACAGTTTGTATGATCTCTTTTTCATCCTCTAAACTTAACAACCGACTCACAGCGATTACTGCAACTTTATTTATACCCCTTCAACTTTTCCATATTTTCTCACATTAAAACCCCAAAACACAAATACATCTGACTGGAATAATGAAGCCCAACACAAAGTGGTAATTTGTGAAGTAGAAAGTAAATTATTCATAATTCAAACATTTTTTTATAAATATAGAAGAGAAAAATGTGTCTAGTGTTCAGTTTTGCTCCGATTAAATTACCCTTAATGTTAAACATGCAAATAAGTAAAAATGTCAAAAATTGTCTGATAAAAACTGAGGATAAAATCTCCGTATTAAACGCCACGGCTTGTTTGTTGAACACCTGAAGGAAAGAGAAACCTCACTTTCACTCACACTGTGTGACTTTGGATAAAGTCACACAGACAACCTGCTTTAAAGCACCAAAGATGTTTTCTGAGACGGGTCGGTCTAATAATACCGACCCGCAGTGAAAAGTGAACAGAAACTTCTTCATCAATCACCGGGAACTGGCATGTCGTCCCAGTTCTAGCAGAAGACGGACGGAGACTTCGCTCCACTTTCTGCAGACAAACCGGCTCAAGGTGAAAGAAAAGTCATGGGCAGGAAATGCAGCAAAGCGCGCTGGTTCTGACCCGGGATGATGTCAGACACTTTAAACCCACATTTTCTCATCCAGAGCCGCCAGGTGTGTGTTAACACACACATCTACCTGTGAAGGGTCATATTCATGTCTGGAAACTATTTGAAGGCTAGGAGAAAAGTTTACGTATCATTTGAGTTTTTTAATGATAGTTTTCTTCACTTTAGAATTCATTTTATTTGTTGTTTTGTTTATTTATTTTGGAAATTTAAAATGTCTCACAGTTCCAGTGTTAAATGTTTTTTAGAGTTGAAATTTTATTGGTTTTTAAGAATCTGTTCGTGCTTATTATTATGAAGCCAAATTGAGAGCAAAGATCAACAGAAACCAAAGTTTCTAATGTCCGAAGGCGGAAACTGTGAATCTGGTCTTGGATCTTTAGGTCTCATCTTGCAGCAGGGAAGACGAGACCACACAGGTATCCGAGTCCAGGTGAGAGATGATGGCTGATCAGATCCAGCAGCAGGAAGCAGGAAGTCCGTCCGTCCGTCGCCATCAGGAAGCGCGGCTTTGATCTCAGTGGAGCGCTCGTTGAACATCTTAAAGAGCTGCAGGCGAACGTCTCTGCAGCCGAGGAGGAGATGAAACGGTGAGTTCACCGGGTTCATCAGCTGCTGGATGTTCGCTTCGCCACAGGAGCTCCTGACTGAGATGCAAAGGAAATATGGCTTTAAAAATGCTCAAAATGGACAGAAAAATGCTGATTTTTGTCACTACATTGTTTCCGTATATTAACTCACTTCATTTTTTAAAAGCATTTTTTTACTACTTTAATTTGAAATTATTCTTTTTCCATTTCATTCATTGTTAATTTTCTTAGATTAGTATTTGAATAATATTTTAAAATATTTACATGTTTAATCAGTTTTGAGTATTTTCATTATTTATCATTAATTAAAATAATTGTAATTATCATAATAATCTTATTCATACCAGTAATAGAGAATTATTTTAAATGTTAACATTTTTAATTTTTATTATTTTTTTTCATCATTCTGTAATTAATGTGTCAAACTTATGGTCTGGGGGCCAAATTCGGCCCGTCATAACTTTTTTTGTGGCCGTCAAGGCATTAGTCATATACATTGAGTCTTTAAGATAACAGTTTTATGCCTAAATATTATTTTAACAATCAAATCCACAGTTTTTATCTGTTTCATCAATGTGAAAAGATCGCACTCCTTTCTGCGCTGATTATGAAAGTTTTTCTTCTTTGTGTTTGATTATTATTCCCTTTCTTCTCGTCGCGTCACTGGGAGACGTCAGTCAGCAGATATCATCGTCTGCATTTTTCAAACCGCTGCAACGTCAAATCTGCACCAAATAAAAAGAGATAAACACGTCTGACTGATGACAATTACTCATTCTGCACTCTGCGGGAGAACAAAGAGAAAGCAAGAATAGCTTTGTATGCAAATCAAGCCCAAACGCCTACTCCACCTCCAACGAAGGTAGGAAAACGCAGAGATCAAAGGCGGCGGCTGACATGCCTCAGAGTGCAGAAAAGAGGCTGATTAGTTCAGCAATAAGTGGCTCTAATCCTGCGGCGAAGCTTCAGCTGAACATCAGCGTCCTCGCGCATCTCAGACGTCAGAATAATGCAACATTTATGCCGCATCATCGCAGCAGCGTTTCAGAGCTTCAAAGACAGAAACGGAACTGAAAACAGAGGTTTCAAGAATAATCTGACACAAAGAGAAGCTGCGGGACGTCTTTTTATTTCTGCTGAAAGCCTAAATATTTAGCTGATTTCTATAAGTAATGCATTGTATGGTCATAGCTACAGCTAATATTGTTGTAAAGCCAAACCAAACACCAGGACTGCCTGTAAGCACGGTGGTGGAGGGTGATGAATGCTCCAGAGTGAAATGTGAGTCTGTCTGGAAGCTGCAGGTTGGACCAAACTGGGTCAACAAATGAACAAGGAACCCAAACGCAGAACCTGCAGAAACGCAAAACATGCATGCAGAACCTGCAGAACCTGCAGAAACGCAAAACCTGCAGAACCTGCAGAACTTAAAGGTTCTCAAAACCTCCAGAACCTTCAGAACCGGGTCTACAGCAGGAAGTTCAATAGAAAATATCTGAGTTATTAAAAGATTCAAAGAGTTTCTCGATCACAGAGAGAAACGGGGTGAAACGTTGGATCTGCTAATGCTAAAGCTAATGCTAAAGCGCTACACCAAGTAAGGTATGCACTGCAAGCTAACAAGACAGTATGCAATGGAAGCTAATATTAAAATGCTACAGCAACAATCTTATCCTCTTTTGTCTGTGTTTTATTTTGTTCTTTGAAATAAAGTTACAGGAAACAAGGGAGCGAACATGAGGACAGGAAACAGAACAGTTTTCACTTGACTTCAAAATAAAAGCATGATTAAAAACATCTAACCGCTTGAATATTTCTTCACAGCAGCATCTTTCTGCCGCAGCATCTTTCTGCCGCAGCATCTTTCTACGCAGCATCTTTCTACCGCAGCATCTTTCTACGGCAGCATCTTTCTACCGCAGCATCTTTCTGCCGCAGCGTTGTGCCAGTACTGGAAATCAGAACATGCTTCCTCTGACGGCTGCTGTTATCCCTGTTGCTACCACACTTTTTCCTTCCACTCAACTTTCTATAATTATGACTGGATGCAGAACTTTGTGAACCAGCTTAATTAGCAATGACCCTTTGGAAATAAAGCAATAATTTTATTTCCTTCACATTTTCTGACAAACTGAATTTTGTCATTATCTGTGAGCCAAAATCTTCAAATTCACAGAAATGAATTAAGATTATATCAGTGTTGGTCATTTAGCTTTATAAGCTTGAATTGTGAACTAATAAATGAACTTTGTCATGATGTGATTATTTACTGACATGCATCTTGACGTCTGTGTCGTTATTTCTTCCTTTGCTCCACATTCAGGTTTTGTAAATAAGGTGAAAATCTGACATTTCTGTTCATGTAATTCACCTTTTTCATGAAAATCATTAAAGCAATTATGCAGATGTGATCATGACGATCTGAAATGGTGACAGTAGCACTCTGTTACTGTTTTGATGCAGCTCTGTGTTTCTGACGCAGTAAATAATGTTTAGTGACATCTGCAGCCGCAGAGATTGTCATACATGATAAAGTTCATCTGATCTGATGCGTTTCTCTGCTGAAGATCCATCATTAGCATTTTGAGGCAACAGCATGTCGGGAGTTTCAGTGGGAATCACAGAACTTCACTGGTTCAAGGTAAAAGTTTAAGATTTATGGTTTTGAAAAACTACTAAATTATTTTATGAGTGGAACCATCATCCTCACTGAAGGATGATTTCAACTCCAACCCGTTTTCCCTGAACAGGTTAGAATCAAAACTTTAGCATCGAAACATCTTTTCATTCCTTCAGTCTTAGTTCTGAGTTCTCAAAATGAGCTCTTGTCACTTTAAATGCAAATAAGTTGCTGCTGGCGACGCCCCAAACACAACACTCGCACGTGAAAATGGATACAGTTAAACAACTGTGCATCTTTGACAAGCAGAAGTGCAGCCTCCTGCGCAACCAACAAGATTGCACCAAGTGGTTTCTGGATGGCAAGTTAAAAACAAAACATTTGTCTTTTCCAGCAGCCGTTGTGCAGAGAACGCAGCGGTTCGACCAGCCGACCAAACAGGGTGGAGCTCAGGCAACGGATTAGACACATAAATGTCTGCATCGTCAAAACTCGACCTCCCAGACGGAAACATGTGGAAGCAGCGGCAGGTGCACCGGGGTCGTCATGTTGCAGCATGTTTTCAGTATGTGACCTTTGACCCCCGTTCTTCCCTAGAAAACATGTTGACTTACACCCAGAACACAAGAAGCCAATAAAGACGTAGAGCAGAAACGATTAATCAGATTAATCACAATAATCACAATTAATCAAATGATTTGTGATTCAGTAACTGATTAATCAATAACTGACTCAAAAACTCAGAGCTGCAGTTCAGATAAAACTGTTCAAAATATTCTAACTTTTTTCAGTTTTAGATAAAGAAAAACTTTTTCATCTGTAAATATGTTTTAGCAGTTTTAGCTTCACCTGATTAGCATCCTGCAAAAACTTTTTATATCTAATTATTAATTGATAAAATTCAAGCATTCACTAAATGAGAGCTGTGATTACATTCCAGGCAATAAAATGTTTATTTTCTGATTTAAAAATGGATTTAATTATTTGTTTCGGTGCATTATTAATGTATTTCTAATATTGTATTAGAAATAAGTGTTTAAATAAAAACCTGCAGAGTGGAAAAACTGATCACTAAAACAATCATTAGTTGCAGCCCTGCAGAGACGTTTCGCTTCATAATCCCCTTATGACTGGGATTATATATCAGAAAAATGCTTCTGGGGTAAAAATACATTCAGATCATTTAAAACAACAGAAAATTAACAAAAAGGAGGTGAATTTGTTTTAACAGAAGAATTAAACGTTAATTTATTCAGCAACTCTGGAAGCATTGTCCTGAATTAAAGCGACAAACCTTCAGACTCAGATTCATCACGGAGAAAAACAACACAAGGAAAGGTAAAGGAGCCGAACACTGAAGGCCACCTGGAGATGAAGGTTGAAGCAACGTGACGCGAGAGCAACATGGGCGAGACAGAGAGCCCTGGAGGGGCTGAGACGACTCGGAGAGGACGGAAAAAACAGGAAATAAAGGCTGAAAATCCCTGAAATTACAGAGAAAATAACATGAACTGAGAGAACGAGGGAGGAAAAGGAGGTTTTTCTCTTTTCCTGCAGGACAAATAAGAGTTTAAGAGTCAAACGCTCCGTTTGGGAACATTTTAAGAGGTTTGTTGCAGTCGTGCCATTTGTAATGATTTCTTGGGCTCTGAGCTGTTGGAGACGGAAGAAAACAAAACATGATCATTAAAACCCTGCTGTGAACTTGTGTAGTGTGGAAACGGGTTTGAACAAAAAGCCCGGTTCTGGTCCTGCAGGAGGTTTCTACCTTCATTCCTGTCCACTGTCGCCCTGTGCTTTCCCAGGGTAAAAGACTCTGAGAGCATTTAGGTTGTCTGCAGTCTAACAAAGTGTATTTAAAAGCTTAAAAGTGGCTTTAGAATGATCTGTCCCGTTTAACAAGTTACATCTGAAGGAATAAATGACTTTATAGCCGTTTTTTCCAAAGCTTTGAAAAGTGAAAACAGTCGCGTTGCAAACCGCCAACCTGAGCTGCGCTCTCATCATCGCTCAGATCAGGCGGTGAAACCAGGAACGGGCTCAGATGTTCTGGTGCCATGTGGGTTTTCCTGGCTGCTCCGTCACCAGGCTTTGACTTCCCAGGTCCAAGTTTCCTCCTTCCAGTAACAAACTGCCGATTTGTCTACTGTCAATTCAAAGGAGAAGCGTTTTTTCTGCAGGAAGTTGACGCAGTTTGTTACATAAGGGATGGATCAGTGGAAAGTTCAGTCCAAATCGCTTTCGTCTGCATCACCGGCGCGCCAACTAAACCAGGTCTTAACGACTAAAGGGAGGGAAATGGAAACCAGTTAAAACGCTTGACCTTTACTTACTGGAGAGCAAAAACAACTGGATTTTCTAGCAGTGAATCCACAAACCCTCATTTCAACTGATTCTATCAACCAGACAGAAACATAAAGAACAAAGTATTTCTTCTTTTTCAGTTATTTTTCTGTCACATTTCAATGTTTCAGATCAAATATAAATAGAAAGTTTCACCTAAACTAACAGAAATTGTGGGACCATCCCACAATTTGGCACAATCTGACTAAACAATGCAGGCCTTCACCACCAGAGGCAGTGAGTTCAGACATCTGAACCTGCATGGCAGCATGAAGCAGGCGAGCAGATCTCTGAACACTAAAACTTTTTAGGAAGATCCAAAATGACTTGAAGAGTTTCAGCGACTCAGCCTGGAGGTTAGAAAACTGCACAAACTGAAAACTACAAAAATAAATTTGCTTGTTTGGAAACAATCCTGAAATACAGCGAATATTGAAGCCACACTGAAAAACTGATAACGTTTCAAGAATCAAGTCGTAAAAGATTAAAGTCAGAATAATATGAGAATAAAGTCTTTGTATGTTGACAATAAAGTTGTAGAACTTGGATAACGATATTATCACTTTTTTCCCATAACTTGACTTTATTTAAATGTTCAACTTTTGAAAATTTTCCAAGTTTTCATCTAAAAATTTCAGAGATTAATGTCAGAATTTCTGGTTTTCATTCAGCAAATATTCAACTTTTCAAACTCAGAAATTTCTGAGATTTTTAGAAATGTTCTGAGGTAGAATTTTACGCCTGATTCGCCGTCGTGGTTTTCTGATTCTGCTTCTTTCCGGTAAACATCGGGGAGCCGATCGGACCGATGGGCGTCTGACCCACCGACGTCCCTCTGGACGTTTTATTTACCCGTCTGTATTTTATTTACTCTGTATCTCCGGCCTTCGCCGTCGGTTTTGGGCTGAGAGTCTCGGGGAGAGAAAGGCGATCCGATCGTCTCCAGTTCCTCCCAGCTCACACACTCACTGGGAGGCTTTTTTTCCACTTCAGCAGCTGTTACGTAACCGGCTCTGCTCTGGGAAACTCAATGAAGCTCCGTGTGAGCGGCGGCATACCAACGCCGAGCGCAGCAGCGACTGCAGGGGTCGTGACCTCACAGGATGCCATGTGGGTCTGACAGAGATGATGGGATTCATCAGCAGAAACAGACCAGAGGGAATTAAAGGGACTCCGTCTCTTTAAGAGGATGATTATGACATCAGAGCAGGTTCAGATCTATTTCACATCCTTGTCCTTATGCTTGCAGGTTGACCTCTGGCCAGGTCACCTGTCCAAAGGTCAACAGAGACACTCGCTACGCTCTGACTCTCACCTGTAACCACATGTCATTTCTCATGTTTTCAAACTGGGAGGTTCCCAGGTTCTCCCAAAGTCTCCATTATAATTAATCAAGCAACTGGATTAATGTTGGATTAACCCATCAGTCCGATAATCCCTGCATCCATCCCTCCCAGATTAGATCCAGGATTATTGACAGAGCCAAGCTAAACGATGCAACAGCTTGAGAAGAATCACAGTTTTTGACAATCAGCTCTGAACCACATGTTGTTCTGCCATCATCATCATCATCATCATCTGCACAGCGGGTTAACGCCTCGGTACCGTCACTGCGGTAGTTCAGTTAAAGTCCAATAACTTAGAGAACTTAACGGTGCGGCTGGAACCCTGTGGCCGACCTTCATGGTCTTTCTGCGGATTGGACAAGTTCTCGTCCCGCGGAGCTCAGCGGGGTCTGCGTGGCCCGTGGGCTCGTTAATGAGGACACAATTAATCAGAAGCTTCATTTCAGCGGGTTCGGAGCTGCAGCTGCTGCCTGGCTCATGAGCGGTTGGACGGATCATTCGCTCCTACCTTTGCTTTGACTGGACCCGGAGGAGTCGGAGCGGCTGTGCGTCCTGCCCGCTGCGGGCAGCGGCGTCTCCTCGGCGGCTTCACCGGCTGCGAGCGACTCCTCACCGCGTCAGCCACCGAATCCTGTCGGGACGACTCCATTCAGGAACCGAAAGGAGGAAAATCCCCCACAGCAGCAGAAATCCAGAGGAAGGAGGAGGAAGCAGCCGGTCCGGTCCGGAGCGGCGCAGCGCGGCGCAGCGCAGCCGGGCTGGAGGAGAGGGAAGGCGGCGCTGTGCAGAGCTCTGCCCGCCCTCTCTGGAGGCTGAGACCCAAACAGCAGCCGCGGAGTTTTCAACTGGAAAAGAGTTTGACATGCGAGTTCAGCGGAGCAGGGGCGACCAGAAGATCTCAAAGGCCGGGGACCCTCTGCTCAGCTCACTGTCACTTTCATAACATTAAAATGGTCTAAAACAGCTTTAATTATTTTTAAAATGTGCAGCTTGAAAATAATAAATTATAATAAAATATTACCATTTCAGAAATATATCGAGAATTTTATAAGAATTTAATAAACTTATAATTATTTTTTGTATTTACACCGAGAGTCATGTTGATATATGTTTTCATTTAAATTAAAATATTTCACTTTTTCAAAAACATAATTTCATGGCTTAAAGCACAAATTCATAAATTGATTTCCTCTGTAAAAACATGGACATTATTTTTAAGCAAAAATTAGTTTAATATAAAACCTCATCATCATCTTGATCTCAGACATTTTTTATAGTCCTGCAGATCAGATGAAAATGCTTTGGAATATAAATTTATTTGAAAAAGTAAAGACACCCCCATAAATATTCAGTTTTTACTCAGAAATCGTTCACACACTAATTGTAACTGTTTTGTTTTATATATGGAATTAATTTTTTTGTCTGCATGTAAAACAGTTGGCTTTGCTTTGCTCAAGCAAAAGACAAATAAAAACGAGTTTTCATAACAAGGAAAAAGTTTGTACACCCTCCCCCCTGACAGCTGGCCTCACCGTATCAAAATCCAGTTCGCATCGTTTTTTCGTTCAGATTTTTGTGTAATTTGACAAGTTTGTGTGTTTTATATTTATATATTTACTCATAATCATATTTACAGACATAAATATCTGCATGTTTTTTTGGTTTAGATAAGGAAATTTCTCGCATGCGGACAAACTGGAGGGCAAAAAAACAATTTGAATACATGAGTAGCAGAATAACTCCGTTAACTCAGTCAGACTTGGACATGAAGATATTATTCATTTCATGCAGAAAAACCATTAAATCCAAATCAAACCACTTCTTTCTCTCTCTGTACTCATTGCTATAGCAAATGACAACAACTAACAACAACAAAACATTTCACACACAAAGCAGAACGTTCAGTCTGTTGCAGGTTTCAAAACTCTGTTACGAACCACAGGGTGAAAATAGCAATTTCAATGATTTTATCATTATATGTTGTTTTTGGCAGGTGAAGCTCAGGCTCATCTGACCGCAGATCAGATGAGCCTGAAATCCTCCCAAAGGGCAACAAGCATCCACAACATGTAGCAGGTAAACTGCCTTCACTCATGCAGCCTTTTCTTACTGCCTCCACCTCCACCTTTTCATCATCGTTATTCCTTTTTCTCTTTTTGCCAAAAGCAAGAGTTGCCTGGAAGAATTTTGCAGCAGAATATTGCTCCAGATTTCATCATCCTAATTAGTTAAGATGAAATAAAAGAGCTGGGTTTTATGATTATTTAGCAGAGAGAAGTAGCTGGCAGTTCTCTTTCACCTGCAGTAAACAGCCTAAGGAGATCTCCCCGCAAATTTTGCTCATTTCTGTCTCATCAAGATGTAAAAACTTGTCCAGCTTGTCTTGAAAGCCACATTCAAAAAGTAAGAATCTGCATTTTTAGAGCTGAGGTGACATTTTCAATTATTTAGTCGAATCTCTTAATGCATGTTCATGTTGACTCTCCACTCACTGAGAGGTGGGCAAAGAACCCAAAAATTACACTGCAGTTAGGCGAGCACTACATCAACATGTTTTACTCAAGTAAAAGTAAAAGGTATCCATCCAAAAAATAAGAGTAAAAAAGGTAAACAGTCAATTCAAGTAACTGATCAACTCATCAATCATTTAAATTACATCATCAGACAGATCAAAATAAAAGGTTAAGTGGAAGTTTTGGTATTTTAAGGAACAAAATGACAATAATTCATATAAATAACAAAGAATAACAAAATCAGGCAAAATAAAATGTTTCCAAATCAAATTATATCAATAAAAAAACTTCTGAAACTTTAGCAAAAACTGCAGCTCTGTGTCTGGTGTATCTTTGCTTAAATCATGTATATTTTTCATTTAGTGGATAGAAAATCCAGAAATTTCACTCAAGTAAGAGCAGAAATACTTCATAATACAATTACTTAAGTAAAAGTAAAAAGTACAGCATCGTAAAAGTGCTGCTAAAAGTAAACTTTTTCTAAAACGCTAATCAAGTAAATGTAGATGAGTAGAGTAACTAGTTACTACCCAACTCTGCACTCACTGCAAAAAACAACTTTCATGCAACTTAGATGTATATTTTCCTCTCGTGGTGGCGCCCCCTGGTGGTACGCTGCCCTGCAGGAACTACTCATGTCAAAAAAAGGCCAAAGCTTTCACCTGAACTTAATCTAGACACACTCACTTGTATTTTACACAGTAGCTCACAGACTATCACTGAAGAGGGAATTTTGCTCCTAAATGTCGGTACTGAAACGCTTCCTGTTCCAATCTGAACTCCCTGCAATCCTAATTTATGCAATATGACTTATTAAAATGCATCTAGATTCAAAGAAACCCACTGAGTGCTAATGCAGGGCATTATATTTTAAAAGCTCCCTTTGTAGTTTAGAGTTTCATCAGAGCTGGGTGTGATGAAATGATTGTGACACTGTGCTGGAGAAGTGAAACCGTGTGGCTCGGTTGCAGTGCGGGAACATCTGAGAAGGTTTTAATTTGATTCTCAGTGAAGTTATGCAACTAAAAACACAGCAATCAGCTCTGAATAAAACTCCTGGGGTCCTGCTGGTGCTTGAAATCCTGGAAAGTGCTTGAATTTCTTAATAAAAGTCCTTGAATGTGCTTGATATTCAAACTGCACAGTTTTGTACTAAAGTTTGATCAAACATTTGATTAAAAGCCTAAAACTGGAAAATATTTACAGTTATATCATTTTATTTCTTCGCTGTGTGAAATTAAATCAGACTTAATCTTTATTTTTTCAGGTCAGAAACTATTAACAAAATTATTTCTATTTGCTAAACACAAAAAAATCTAAAATGAACATTTTTAGTTTTTGTGTGACTGTGCTCTGTTTAGCATTTGAAGGGGATTTGCATCAATAGGATTTGTTTGGATTCTTTCTGTAATGAATGTTTATTATTCCTGTTGTTTTTATTGATTTGTGTGATGGAAATAAAGGTTAGCTTTTATTTTAATGTTCTACAAACATATTCAGATAATTGTTTGTATTAAATTAACACAAGTGTTTTCTTGTTGAACCAGTCAGGTGTGTGAAAGACATTTGAAAATGTGAAATTTTGCTATATTTTAGTTTCTCTTGTCCCTGATGTAAAGTGTACAATTCAACCACAACATCATTAATATCAGTGATAAATTATACCATCAAATATCAATTTCAAACTGTTTTTTTTTAGTTCATTTGTATTGTTTTTTATCTCCAAATCGCGTGAAAAGTTTGAAAACTTACGATTGTAATGCTGGAAAAGTGAAAAAGTTTACAAAGCCAACCTTTTTAGCTACAGTCAATAATTTGTGTCATTTCAAGATTCAAGATGTTTGCACTTGAAACAAGACAAAATACTTGTATGTTTTCCCGTGTACATTTAGACTTCCAGATTGCAAAATTCAACAGAAAGTCCTTGAAGTCGGAAAATCTGACTTGGAACATTTCCAACATGATGCTGAAAATATGTAGAAATAACCTTTTTATTTGTGTTTCTAATCATTTCCCCTTAAACTGGTCATTTCTCTGTAACAAAGTTCCTTCACACTTTGAATAAATGGATAAATGTTGTTCCAGTAAGACGAACTGAACGCAGCAGAAACTTAAATCTATTCTCCTGACGGCGGGAGCCGATTGCTTCAGAGGAGCTGCTGTTCCTGATGAGAGCGGAGAAATTCAGCAGGCGGTTTCACAGCGCAGAAACGGCCTGCAGACTCAATAATTCATACAGACAGAGCAGCGCTGAATTATTGAACTGAGCTGTTAGTACAATGAAAACTGCAGCGCGAATGTCCTGAGCGCCGCTCTGGTTCACAACAAGAAACTGACAACAGCTGTTTATCCCTGACCTTTGACCTGTTGGTGAGAGACTTTAGAAACAGAACGTCCGTCACATCCCAAGGCAGCCTGGGAGAATAAAATGCTTAAAATCCAATCAAGTGGATCTCTTATTTTGAATAAGGTTCAGATTACAGACAGGAATCTGTTCATTCAAATTATTTTTAATAAAACTCAAAAGTAGAGCTGCGACGAGCATTAATTTTAGTGACCAATTATTCTGATGATCAATCAAATAATCATCAATACTAAATACCAAATAATGACAAAGTAGTTGGGATTTAATTATATATTAAAAAAGAAAAAACTTTTCATTACTTTTAGGTTTTGTAACTTTTATAAGTGAATATCTTATATTTATGCATCACATGGAAATAAAAACAGTTTTCTGTAGTGAAATTGAACAAAATGTTATTTTATTTGACCAAATTCGGTGGTATAATAAACCTTGTGATGGGTTATGAGTTTCAACTCAGTTTTGGATCATTTTAACTTTAAATAATGATCCATTTAATCTCATCTTTGGATGTTTGGCCAAACCCAGCATGTTGGTTCAATCCGTCAATCAGCTAAACATCCCAGTGTTGGCTCCTCTGGTCACAGGCTGCACTATTTTTAACCCAGGATTTAAGAGGTTTTGCTTAATTTCTGCTCTGATTGTTTTGTTCCTTCAGCAACTGGCCTGTTTTAGAGTCTGTGCTCCACTGTTGGCAATTATTCAATAAAATTGACAATTATTAATCAGTTCATTGTGTATTTTGAGCTGTTGCATCAGGTTCTGAATATCTGTTGAGTTTACAGTTGCTGCGGCTCAAAAGGAACATGGGAACTATTTGACCTCTTTCGGTTCCCACTGGCCCAGACACCTGCTCAGGTAAGATGGGAAAGTTATAATAAACTGTATAATTTTCAAATAATCAAGTGTTTTCAGAAACAGACCAGCTGCCACTCACAGTCTCAATAGAAAAGACCTTAGAAGGTGGACTTTGTTTTGTGAGACCTTCAAATGTTTACAGAATTAAATATTGTGGATTCAGAGTTTTATGCTGATTGGCTGCAGTGCAAATTATATCCACAAGATGTCAGTGTGCAGCTTTTTCCCACACCATCCACTTGATACAATTAATTTTATTTCACCATATCTGAAAACAAATGTACTTTTCTGTTCAGACAGTCTACAGGATAATCTAATGAAAAGTCTAATTATTTTCTTGATAAAACATAATCAACTGTTTCTTGAGGCAGAATTAATTCAACCGAACAACATTTTATAAACTGACTTCAAATCTGAGAGTCTTTTAACATTTATGTTTAAAAATATTTGGGTTGTTTTAATGATAATGCCCTTCCTGAGTCATTTTATTATTTTAGATCCTCATATCTGAGAGTGTTCATGTCCATTTCTCACTAAACTGCTGAATCTCAGCATTTCGTTGTGAATTCATGTTCAGCTGAAGTTAGAAACCAAAATACATTCAAAAACTTCCACAATCAGCACTTATCCACACATGTTCCTTAGTGATCGCCATCGTTTTTACCTCTTCACTCCTAATAAAATACAAAATTTAAAGGTTCGATAAAACCAGCCAACATAGCCTCATGTTTTCTGCCAGTTTTCTCACATTTTGTTATGGAAATCTGATATAAATTTATGACCAAGAGAAAGAAAACTAGACTTCCTGGTTACAGGACTAAAGGTCAACTGAAAACTGGTTTACTGGTAAATATCCACAACTTCCTCCTGCACTTGGCAAATTCCCAGAACAATTTTCATGCATCTTTTCTGCACTGAAATAAGATTAGCTCTTTATTCTTATTCATAATATCCAAGTTTCATGGAATATAGAATCATCAGCATGGGACGTTTCTCACCAATCAACAGTACCGACCCGGCTTTTTAAAGTCTCTCCAAATCCAAACACGGTCCATCTGTTGAAGAGTTGTGGTGGCGATAATCTTTGAGTATTCACAGCGACTGTATTTTATAGGAAAAACGTGGAAGAGGTCCAACCTGGAGGATCTGTTGGAGGGATCCCAGGTGTCTCATACATAAACCCAAATATGCATCTTCAATGTAAAGAGCTTTAACGTGTCTGGAAGCCTCAATGAGCTTTTTGGTGAGATCCAAAGACAAAATGTAGCCCAGACCCAAAGCATAGGGAGGGTAAACATCATCGCTGACCAGATCCACAGGGACATAGAACCTGGACGTGGGAACCCTGGAGACTTGTCCTCCATGTGCCACCAGGCCGGTGTAGTTTGTCCTTGGAGCCTTGAGGAGCAAGCTGACCAGATTGGGAACATTTAGAAACATGTCTGAATCGATTTTCATGGCGTAAGTGGCGCTGGAGCAGTAGGAGTTCAGCCACTCCAGCATCACCATGGTCTTTATGGTCAGGTTCTTGTAGCAGTCCACAAAGTCTCCCTGGATGAGGTCGTGATGCTCGTTGCTCCTGCAGCAGCTGCTGGTGGACTTGCTCTGCATTGTCTCCAGTCTGCATCCCCAGCAGGAAGAGCAGCGCCACCACTTGGTTGTTCACCAGCTTCTCGCTTCCCCAGCTGTTACGGATGACGTCGCGATGAGCTCGGTTGCGTGGTGCTACTGGTACGATCAGAACCACAAACGGGCTCTCCTGCTTACATTTCAGTTCCTGGTTGATAGTAAAGTGGTACTCATAGGGGTACTCCACCAAGTACGGTCCAGGAGACACATAAGGAGCCGCTGTCTGTTGGGCCGTCTGGGTTTCTAGGGTCTGCCAATTGCGGTTCCAATCAAGTGAAACATTCCTGAATGTGAAAAGTTTTGTCAAATTATTTTGTATCAACCATTTAAGTTCCAATCAGGTGCCATGTTCCTTATGTTTGTGCAGTAGTAAAAAAACACAACTCCAATGACCAAAAATAAGAAGAAGCATTGGTTTCGTGACAGAGAAAAACGTCCATCATTGATCTTCATTTCCTGTCTGGAAACAAAATGAAAGAAATGTAAACATTATGTTAATGTTTATCTGTCCGAATTACCAAAGCATTTAGTTTACTGAATAGAAATCGAAAAAGTGGCTAAAATAAATCTTTTATAATAATAGATTTTATCTTAAATCTCTTTTCAGGACACTCAAGAGACAATTTAAAACAAAAGCAACTGGAAAAGAAGTGCCATGCAAAAGAGACAGGAAGAAATGAACTAAATAGGCTAATCCAGAAAGAGTTTCCAGACCAGATTTAAAGAAGTTAAGAAGCAGATCAACTCAAAGCTCAGCTGCCCATGGACAGACGAACAGATGAGGGCAGGAGTCGGATCCGAGGGATCGGCCCGGGAGACATGGAGGGACGAGACGACGCAGGGTTTTAAAGGCGATTAGGAGCAATTTAAAGACGACGGACATGCAGAGGTTTGCAGAGGCAGAACAAAGCAAAAGTGAGAAAAGACAAAAAAAGAAAGAGACTCATCTAAGTGTTTGAATTGACAACATGTGTGAGTTCACCTAATTTCAAATATTTGAAGAGTGATGTTGAATACTAATGTCATGTAGGAAGCAAACATGGAGAAGAACCAGAGTGCAGACAAAACAGTTGTCATGTGAGCCATGATTTCATGAATAAGGTGTAAAACACTTACAAAAACTGGGAACCCAGAACATGAGATGGTGAGCATCAATGCAAAGCGCAGACTGAGCAAACTGAAGGAAGCAATGGCCAGAAATGACTCTGAGGGAAGATATACAGAGGAGCCGACACAGGAACTAATCAGGGAACTAATCAGGGAACTGATTGCAGCTGGGAAGACAGCGAGTGACGCTTGATGAGGGGAGAAAATGGCAAAGATTGAAGTATAAGGAGAGAAGCAGAAATAAAATGCCAACTCTAACAAAAATAACACCTAAAGAGACACTAAGCTAACAAGAGGAATAAACTGGAGCGAGAAGATAATACAAAGTGCAAAACAAACCCAAAACTCAAGTACTGAACAAATTAGAAGAATAAACTAGGCTCCGTGAAATATATTGAAATAAGAAATCATTTTTGTATCTAAGGAAAATCTTGGGGTTTCACCAAGAAGAAAAGCCAGTGGGGCTGAAAAACAAAAGACACCATTCATCATATAACGGCTGAAGATGAACATAAAAACAAATATTCTGACCAATCAAAGCCATTTATCTTCTGAATTAAGTTTCTATTCATTAAAAATACAATCTACATAAAACCTAATGAGGGAGTTCGTTAATCTGAGGTGGTTTTTAGATTTTTTAGGCCAGAGTAGGAAATGTTTTGCACAAGCTGCAACTTGTACAAAAAGCTAAACCAACATCCTTTTCAGAAACTAACATCAGCTGCAGTTTATCATATGTATAAGATTCTTATGTATCATATTGTCACCTTCCTAAAATAAGTCCTTTTCTTTACATTGAAAGTGCAATGTAAAATATGCAAATGTTAAACGTTACTGCATAGATTCAAACTGCAGCACAAGTTAAAAGTTCTGCCTGAGACTCTCCCACGTTCAGCTGGTTTCTCTGAACTTCTCACCAACACTGAAATGAAGCCTGCAAATTCACACAGGTAAAAAATATTCAAAACAAAAAGAATGACAGGCCAAATTTAAGAAAAAATAATAGTGTGTTTTTTTGAAAAGACCATGAAAGAAAATGTGCAACAAATCTGGGAGGCAGAATCTGTGATTGACCAGGTAAC
The DNA here is from genome assembly GCF_027474105.1 of Poeciliopsis prolifica. Lineage (NCBI taxonomy): Eukaryota > Metazoa > Chordata > Actinopteri > Cyprinodontiformes > Poeciliidae > Poeciliopsis > Poeciliopsis prolifica. Next base: position 193,797 of record NW_026562544.1, read on the forward strand.
ATAACTGACATCAATGTGGTCTGACAACTTTAATGCTGCAGCTCCAGACTTCCTGTTTGCACAGGAAGTCTGTGACGGATCACCAGCTTCTCTGTATGGAATGCCCTAAATGCCAAGACAAGATGGTAAAAACAAAAGGAAAGCTATGTAAAGCCATCCCAGCGCTGCGCTCTAGTTAAACCTGCTCCTGACAGCAGGACGCCGGCCACGCCTTTATTTGCTCTTGCTTTAAATAACTGCATTGCTCCTATTTCCTTACACCTCTAATTCTGATCCTGTGGCTTTTGTCACTTACAGAAATACGGAGGCTATCAGCATAAAGGATGGCGCAGAGAGAAAACTCCAACCTACAACATATAGCGTTTCCATAAGGCGGGTCTCCGAGTTATAATACAAATCAAAACTTATTTTCTTTGACTCAGAAAAGAATCTGTAACATTTCCCTAATAATAATCAATTGAAGCCAAACTCCTGCAACACTTTACAGAACCTATTTGCTAAAAAACCCTCTGAAAACAATTCCTTCCCCAAACATGAATCTGCTGAACCCTGACCTGCAGGGTTAGTGTTATGTTTTTAAAGGTTAGTGTTTGTTTTAAAGGGTTAGTGTTTGGTTTTAAAGGGTTAGTGTTTGGTTTTAAAGGGTTAGTGTTTGGTTTTAAAGGGTTAGTGTTTGGTTTTAAAGGGTTAGTGTTTGGTTTTAAAGGGTTTGGTTTACGTTTTAAAGCAAACACCAGGCTGCTGGAGCAGCTCACCGGGTTCGTTTCTGCAGAGAAAACTTTTGGAGGAATCTGTTCGTTCCAGCATCACTTTTTTTTTCAGGAGTAACTACAATTAAACCAAATAGGTAAAATTTGTTAAATTAATAGTCAAACTAAACTGAAGTTAAATCAAGATGTAGAAAGGAATGAGAGTTTGTAGCTTAGCTGAAGGTGTGATCTGTTTGCCTCAAACTGGTGAACTTTCCGTCTGTGACCGACCGACTCAAAGTTATCACATTTAAAAAGTGACCCATTATTTTAAAAGCTGACCGATCTGAACCTTAAGGTTAAACTTTAGCAAAAATGCATGAAACAATCCAATCAGTTGGCAATAACTGTTTTCCTTCCCTTAAATACAATTCTATCAAAATTCAAGTATTAATTATTGACTTAAAACAAGCTGTTATATCTTGCTGGAAGATCACTTGTAAGTTAGTTGTCTCTAGTAAGTGATTTCAAGTTTACTGAAATATTTGTAAAGGTTCTTGGTAAGATGTGTTTTGCAGTGTAGCCCTGCAGGATTTGACCGACATGATGTGAAGTCAGTTTAATTTTAGGTTCACTAGAGATCGACATTAATTTATCTTCTCAATATTTTCTGACCAATCTGGATTTCAAAGTCTCTCCAAAAACACGCACACAGCAAAACTGGCCGGGTTAAATCAACTGAGTCCGTTTGGTCCTTCTCAGAATTGATCTCAGTTTAACGCTTCAATGATTTCAAAAAGACATTGAGTAATTTCAACACTTAAAAAAGTTCAAACTACCCAATCTCTTGTAGAAATAAACCAACTCTTCATTTTCTTTGAGAGAAATAAGAGAAACCATAAAAACTATAAATTAAAGACAACAGAGCGAATTTGCTTCTGGATATTTTATTCAAACTCAGAACCAAACCAGGCAAAGCAGCATTTAGTTCAGCTTAGTTTAGTTTAGCTGTTGGCTGGAGTCGCTCTGACTGGAGATCAGACATTTTTTATCTAAAAGACTCCAAACACAGAAACAGACCGCAGTGAGACCTCTTGTTAATACAACAGCTTTGCTGTTCTGTTGTTTTTTGACTGATGAGTCTGAAGTTTAAACATACAGTAAACATCACATATTGAACCTGAAATACATTGCGTTTTTAATGTAATTATTAGCTACTGTAGGCATTAGATGCAGAAGTTTTATGTTTATGAAAATATAAATAAAAAATTTTTCTTGCGAATTTATTTTGTGATTATAGTTTTTTACTGTTGCGTATGATAATTTTTTTAAATACAAACTATAAAAATGTAAAGCACTCTTATTTTCTTCTGCTACCTTCTTCACCAATCAACAGTACCGACCCGGCCTTTTAAAGTCCCTCCAAATCCAACACGGTCCATCTGTTGAAGAGTTGTGGTGGCAATAATGTTTGAGTATTCACAGCGACTGTATTTTAAAGGAAAAACGTGGAAGCTGAAACTCCAGGGATCTGTTGGAGGGATCCCCAGGTGTCTCATACATAAGCCCAAATATACATCTTCAATGTAAAGAGCTTTAACGTGTCTGGAAGCCTCAATGAGCTTTTTGGTGAGATCCAAAGACAAAATGTAGCCCAGACCCAAAGCATAGGAGGGTAAACATCATCGCTGAAAATTTCACGGTAAGTACCATTTGGAGTCGGGATTCCTCAGACTTCTCCTCCATGTTCCACCAGGCCGGTCATGTAGTTTGTCCTTGGAGCCTTGAGGAGCAAGCTGACCAGATTGGGAACATTTAGAAACATGTCTGAATCGATTTTCATGGCGTAAGCGGCGCTGGAGCAGTAGGAGTTCAGCCACTCCAGCATCACCATGGTCTTTATGGTCAGGTCTTGTAGCAGTCCACAAAGTCTCCCTGGATGAGGTCGTGATGCTCGTTGCTCTCCTGCAGCAGCTGCTGGTGGACTTGCTCTGCATCGTCTCCAGTCTGCATCCCCAGCAGGAAGAGCAGCGCCACCACTTGGTTGTTCACCAGCTTCTCGCTTCCCCAGCTGTTACGGATGACGTCGCGATGAGCTCGGTTGCGTGGAGCCACTTGTACGATCAGAACCACAAACGGGTTCTCCTGCTTACATTTCAGTTCCTGGTTGATAGTAAAGTGGTACTCATAGGGGTACTCCACCAAGTAAGGTCCAGGAGACACATAAGGAGCCGCTGTCTGTTGGGCCGTCTGGGTTTCTAGCGTCTTCTTGGTGACCCCTGATGAAACTGTCTGCTGTTGAGTCGGTGTCTCCTGTGTTGTGGTGACGCTCATAGTTTCAGGAAGTTCCAATCTGGTCAACTTACTCCTCAACTCCAATGTGTTTGTTGAATTATTTTGATTCAGCCATTTAGGGTTCCAACCACGAGCCATTCTCTGTATGTTTGTGCAGAAGTAAAGAAGTGCAACTCCCAGAACCAAAAAGAAGAAGCAGCACTGTCTTCGTGACAAGTAAGAGAGCTCAGGTATTGTGCAGGTTGCGTATTCCTCATTTTCTGTCTGAAAAAGAAAAAAAAAACATTAAACATTATTTTAATGTTTTACCCTTCTGAATTGCCAAGTATTCTGTTTATTGTCAGTTTATTTAACAAAGTGATTCAAGAAATCTTTTATTCTCTTTGTGTATTACATTTATTCCTTTAATAATTCTCAAAACCAAGCCATGCAGGGAAAACAGAAAAGTTCTAAAATAAAATAAAATATAATAAAATGAAATAGAGAATCCTTTGTTCTCACACAGGGAAATTCAGATGTACCAGCAAGATGTTCAAACAGCAATGTTCCTGAAAACACATGGATATTACTGAAATATTTCAATTTGTCCAATGAAATACTGAATATTTCGTCTGACATGGCTCAAAATTTGGAAGATTAAAAATATATGTGCAGGAGTGAAGAAGGGGCTTTTCCCAAGATCTGCGACAGACTGGCGACGCGCCCAGGGAGACCCGCCTCTCGCCCGGACCGTTAGCCGGAGCTCGGCATCAGCAGCTTCCGACCCGGGGGACAAGAACATGGATGGATGGTTTTTCCAAGATGGCGGAGGGAATAGGAGCATAGTCAGCTAGCTGTCCAGAGTCGGTTAAGAAATGCCCACAGTAAAACTGTAACTCGATAGATAAAACTAAGGCATGAGTGGGATAAGCATGAGAATTAACCGGAGACACAATAAAAATCAAGACAGAACCGAAGAGCTGCCTGTAACGGAAGAAATATCCGAACACGAAGCGAGCGCGAAAAAGACCCAGCATTGAAAACGGAAGAGCGCGATAGCAAAACGGCGAGCAGCCATTAGAAGTGATATTAAAGCCCTTAAACAAGAGCTCTAACGGGAGCTGGCCGTATTTAAGGACGAGCTGAAGGAAGAAATAATGAATCTTCGACAAGAAAGTTGTCCCAGGTTGACCAGGAGCTACAGGCACAGCGAGCGAACATCAGCGGGCTCAGACGCGCAGAGCGGGCGGAGGTGGAGGAGGAGCGGAAGATGGATGCTAACGATGCTAACAGTGGAATAAGCACAGCGAATGCAGGAAAAACTAACCGATCTAGAAGGGAGATCAAGGAGAAGCAATATACGAATCTTCGGCTTACCAGAAGGAGCAACTTTCTGGAGCAACTTTTTAAGAAGAAACTCGAGCTACCAGAGGGGATCAATCAACCCTCACTCCAAAACCGAACCCAAATGCAGCACCGAGTCAGACAGTGGTTAACTTCATACAATTTGAAGAAAGCCTGGCAGAAAAAGATTCAGGTAACGGGTAAACAGATTTTGATGACCATTGTCCAATTTATTTATAGATATGGATAAGTAGCAGGAAACAAAATACTGTATGGAGACTGAACGTGGGAATATTGAGTCGTGAACAACAAAGAGAAAAGATGGTAAAACCCAGCGATAAAGAATTACCTCACAGACATACAGGGCAAATACGGAGAAACTTGGGGAATTAGATCAGGATTATAAGAAAACAAAAGACCCAAAGGTTTACCTAGAAATCAAGATAGCTAAAACCAAAATAAATGACGTATTACTAGGAGAGATTGAAGAAAGAAATACATTTCTGAAACAGAATTACTATGAAGCAGGTTCAAGGGCAGCTACACTGTTAGACTGTTAAATATACATCATGGAAAAACTGACACATCGATTGAGACTAAAGCAATCACAAATGGAAGAAAAGTGGACCTAATGGACAAATTCAAGACAAAAGATAGCGACAAAAAATAGAAAAAGAACTAGATAAACTAGATGGGACAAAGGTCATACAGAGGAATAGCTCCCAAGTGAAAGTTTTATGTTGAATGTGATGTGTTCATGTATACTGTGTGTGTATGTAACAAATGTGAAAAACCAATAAACAGTCAAATGATAAAATATAGATTACAAATATCCTCCACAAATGTTGATTTTGAGCAGCAGGAATATTTCCAGCGCATCGGGACTTCATGGCACAGCCAGCAGCTTTACATAAGGATGATTATGCATCTGCACTGCTGAGAATATTTCTGCAATAAACCAAAACAAAAAACACCACAATTAGACTTAAACATGTTATTTAACAAACAAAACTGAATTTCAACAACCACCAGAGAGCAGAAAACCATGACATAGAGCCAAATGAGTATTAAAGACAAAACAAATAGAAAGAATCCTCCTTTACAAACACATTCATTTTTTCCAAAAGCAATTTAGCAAAAAACTAAATTTCTCTGTGGTTTCCAGCAAATAACTTCACAGACTCGTTCAGAAAAACAAACGTTTCATCTTCTTTGTCTTAATGTCGGCTGATGAGCCAAAATGCCTCACCAAGCACCGAACGCAGTGAGCTTCACTATTATAACCCAGTTTGTGGAGATTTACTCTACCTCAGCTAGACATGCTTTCTCTGGTGAATGCAATGTGATTTCCGTACTTTGTTAACAAGGCACCAAGGATTGGTGCAGCCTGATTGGCTTTGAGGTGGAGGTCATTTTGCAATATTTGGATTCCCAATTATGTAGCATCTAAGCTGAACATTGCACTTAGCTGTTCAGCAATGCATGTTGTGTCCATGATCATGAAAGGATTGGAGATGAATGAAACACATGGCATGGCTCCAACTGCTCAACGTCACAAAACCTGTTCTTGTCCAAGCTGACTTTCCTCCTCCTTTGTCAAATATGTCAGATGCAGAAGCATTTGACATGAAAACAAAGAATGAACAAATGAAAAGTGCTTGAGCTGCTACAGGAAGGAACATGAACCTGGGAGAGTGCTTTCAGCGCCATCTGCACAAAGGGAAAATGCAACACATGTTGGTGATAGTCTTAACTTTACCTGGCAGCTCACATTTCAAACGGTTCAGTGTTCCAGAGTTGTCCATTAAAAACCTGTTGTTCCCCAGGAGGGAGGTAAATATTTACCTTGGATTGCATGTGTTAAGAATTAAAAAGAGGAATAACTTGATTTGGCTCGTTAATTCATTCCTCTGATCCGGATTCTTGAGCCTCTATGCGCAGGGAGAAAGAGCAGTCATACGACATCAGACTTCAGATATCTAGAGCTTTATCCAGAGAATTCAAATGCATACAGAATGTTACAATAAGCATCTCACCCAGAAATCAACAGTCCACAAAAATGACAAATAGAAAAATACTTGCAATGAGTTTGAAAAGAAAACAAAGAACAAAGATGCATCTTTGGGAATCACTCATTCAGCACAAAGAGATTCAACTCCTCTGTTGTAAGCAAAGCTTTTTAAAACTGTATTTCCATATGCTATTAGCGGGTGTGTTGTTTTCTTTGTGTGGGCTGTCTTAATGTCAATTTCATTACCTCTGAGACCTACTGAAACACCCAGATCTTCTCGTACCAGCCTCTTGGACTGTGATTTACAGCGCATCTTGTGCGTTATCTCTGCCTCAAATGATTCAACAAGAAACCAGTTGGTATTTTTAAACAAACTCGCACAAAATCTATTGCTTAATACTTACTATAAGTTTGGATCTAACACTAACTAATTAAAAACATGCTTTTTAATGCTTAAAGAAATATATTAATATGTTTGATTATATGTTGTAACGGACTTCTATAGTTTTTAATGTTTACCTGAACTATTCAACCCTGAGTAAAGAATTTATTGCCCTGATAGCCAACACACTCCCTGTTTGAAACGCTCTTTAGGGAGTATAAGACTGCTTTCTGATTAGAAATTTATGTAAGTTTCAGAGAATCACCAGCTGCCCCAGCCTGGATCTTTTATCTAAGTTTGTCTTAACGTTAAGGTTAGCCTGTGTACTATTGTGCTGATTTAAAATTCTGTTTCAACACATGTGAAACCCTTTTTTGTTCATCTCAGGTCCAGCAGGTCGATTCCATGACAGATAAACTGAGGTTCACTGTGTTTATTCTTACAAGAGAGAAAATCAAGATGGTGGTTAAACTTCAGTCCAGCAGCTTCTGCCCCACAGCCACAGAGAGAAACAGAGACGTCAGCTGACTGATCGTATCGTGGGATTTAACATATATTTACATCATTAGCACACATCACGGATCTCATCTTTAACATGAATAGTGCATAAATATTCTTAGTACAGAAAATAAAATGACACATATAACATTCAAAGGTTGGTAACTGAGACAGTACTTTGTGTCAAAACATAAAACATACCTCATAAAAGAGAAAATCAAGATGGTGGTTAATCTCAGTTCAGCATCTTCTGCCCTTATACAGAGGTTCCCAAAGGGTTTCTTCTGAGTCCCCCAGAGGGTCCCAAGGGTTTCTTCTGAGTCCCCCAGAGGTTCCAAAGGGTTTCTTCTGAGTCCCCAGAGGGTCCCAAAGGGTTTCTTCTGGGTCCCCCAGAGGTTCCCAAAGGGTTTCTTCTGGGTCCCCCAGAGGTTCCCAAAGGGTTTCTTCTGGGTCCCCCAGAGGTTCCCAAAGGGTTTCTGAGTCCCCCAGAGGGTCCCAAAGGGTTTCTTCTGGGCCCTATATGAATGACAAGAGAACAGGAGTTTTAAAGTCCCTTCAAAGACGCACGTGGCCCATGTTCCCCTGATTTGGTGGCGATTATTTGGTCTCGTCTGACACCTTCCTGCATTCCTAGAAGAAAGAAATCAAATCAAATCTAGGAACTAGCATTTTTGTTGTTGGGATTTGTGAAAGAGTCAAGTGAATGAAAGACTGTTGTCTTTGGTTTTGAATCTTATGCTGTAAATGTTTCTTTGTGTTTGTATTTTAGAATCATGCAGAGAAACAGAAGCGTTTAGAAAACCTGCTGACATGATGCAGTTTAGGCCTGTCCTGGGGCTCCGTGTTTATTCAGACATCCTGCAGGTTTGACACAACTTCTGTTTTAAATATCCTTCCACTGGACCACCGGTCCTGACGCTCACCATCAGTACCATACCAGTTTAGAGTGGAAATGTTAACCATGCTTTACTGGGAGCCTCCTAGTGTCTCTGCTGCAACTCCTGTAAAACCAGTTTGCATCACTTCCTCTGTTCTTTGGGTGGACTTTGGATGAAATTACAAAATTAAAAGTAGAAACAGAATGAAAGGACTTCAGAAGGTTTATGATTTTATAATTTAGAAAACCTGCCAACATGATTTTTTTATTTCTGCTAACAGAAATTAGCCATAATAAAATATTAGACCAAAAATATACAGATATTGCTTAAAATCTTGTTTAAAATTTCCAGGAATGTAGCATGGAAGCTGCTTAGTTATCTAAAGTCATAAAAACTACAAATTATAGACAACTGAGCCAACATGCTTTTGGACTTTTATTTAAAAACTTTTCTTTCAGTCTGTTTTTCTCCGGTCAGAAAATAGACTGTTTCACTAAAGTTTTCCAGAATGTTTATCACAAACAAAAATTACAACCATGATCCCGAAAGTTAATCTGTAGAAGAAACAAAAAAAGAAAAAAAAAATCAAATTGAAATTAAAAAGGTTTGAGTCGATTTTTCAGATTGAAAAGGTTTGAGTCGATTCTTCTTGCAACCAAACAGGTTGCAAGAAGAGTCTGGAAAAATGTGGCAGAACCAGAACCAAACCAGGCGAGGCGGTATTTCCTCCAAACAAACAGAAACTGTTGCTCCCTTTATATCAGAACTGAAAACATTAGCAGCAGTGTCTCTTGTTTCAATGCAAATATTTTTTGCTCCATTTTTTTTGTGTCAACACTTCAATGTCATGTAAAGGACATTGGATTGTTTAAATAAACATAAAAATTATTTGAGCAAACCAGACAGAATTAACTCTAGTTTGGGGCCTAATAATAATGAAAATGGATAAGAACGAGTTACATCTACTTCATTTTTTAACCCTCTCAGGCTCAAATTACTTGAAAACTGTTTAAGTTGTTGCAAATCTGCAACACCTGCCTGGAGAGGGTTAAAATGTTCTCCTGTATAGTACCCTTAAGGAGGGACTTGGCCTGATCCAGATTTTCTGTTTGAACTGCTTCAATCACAGCTGTCCAAACTGTCAGAGGAATCTCAATACATGGAGCACATCTTGATCAACTCTTGGATGAGCAGCCTCTCATCGGCTGCATATATCTGCCTTTTCCATTTGAGCTTGATGTATTTTTTTTCAAAGTATTTTAACTGCAATCTACTTTTTTTTCACTTAATTATTATTACAAAGTGTCTCTGCTGTTATCTGGCAACTCCACCCAGCTGGAGTTAAAATAACTGAAGATCTAAAATATTTTATCTGAAATTGTTCCACACTCAAAAACAGACTTTCAGTTTATGTCAAAGTGAGACTTCCTGTCTAAACAAAAGCTTTGTTGTTTCATCATTTTCTGTCTGCTGATCCTGACTTCTCCTGTGAACATACACAGTACATACACAGTACTTTGCGGCATAAATATTACCTCCTGTCATTATTTTAATAAATTATATCAAATACTAAACATTTAATCAAATACTTACTTGATTTAACTGGCCAATAATAAAATTGGTTATAGACCTTATTCTAAATTATGCTTTTGACATAAATACTTTTTCTAATTAGTCATGTAAACACACAGTGTTCCTTTGTTTTAATTTGCTACCTTCTTCACCAATCAACAGTACCGACCCGGCCTTTTAAAGTCTCTCCAAATCCAAACACGGTCCATCTGTTGAAGAGTTGTGGTGGCGATAATCTTTGAGTATTCACAGCGACTGTATTTTAAAGGAAAAACGTGGAAGCTGAAAATCCAGGGATCTGTTGGAGGGATCCCCAGGTGTCTCATACATAAGCCCAAATATATCTTCAATGTAAAGAGCTTTAACGTGTCTGGAAGCCTCAATGAGCTTTTTGGTGAGATCCAAAGACAAAATGTAGCCCAGACCCAAAGCATAGGGAGGGTAACATCATCGCTGAAAATTTCACGAGGTAAGTACCATTTGGAGTCGGGATTCCTCAAGACAGCCCCTCCATATGCCACCAGGCCGGTCATGTAGTTTGTCCTTGGAGCCTTGAGGAGCAAGCTGACCAGATTGGGAACATTTAGAAACATGTCTGAATCGATTTTCATGGCGTAAGCGGCGCTGGAGCAGTAGGAGTTCAGCCACTCCAGCATCACCATGGTCTTTATGGTCAGGTTCTTGTAGCAGTCCACAAAGTCTCCCTGGATGAGGTCGTGATGCTCGTTGCTCTCCTGCAGCAGCTGCTGGTGGACTTGCTCTGCATCGTCTCCAGTCTGCATCCCCAGCAGGAAGAGCAGCGCCACCACTTGGTTGTTCACCAGCTTCTCGCTTCCCCAGCTGTTACGGATGACGTCGCGATGAGCTCGGTTGCGTGGAGCCACTTGTACGATCAGAACCACAAACGGGTTCTCCTGCTTACATTTCAGTTCCTGGTTGATAGTAAAGTGGTACTCATAGGGGTACTCCACCAAGTAAGGTCCAGGAGACACATAAGGAGCCGCTGTCTGTTGGCCCGTCTGGGTTTCTAGCGTCTTCTTGGGGACCCCTGATGAAACTGTCTGCTGTTGAGTCGGTGTCTCCTGTGTTGTGGTGACGCTCGTAGTTTCAGGAAGTCCAGCAGTAGTGTTTCCATCTGGTAGCCCACTAAATCCTGTGTTTTTGGAGCTGTTATCTTGTTTTCTGAACAGAGTCATCAGTCTCATTGAATGATTGTTCATCCACTCTTTGGGGTTCCACTCGGCCCCCGTGTCCGGATGTTGGAGATGTAGAGAAAGAGCACAACTCCGAGAACCAGGAGTAAGAAAAGGCTGTGGCGGCGTGAGAAGCCAAAACATCTCCTGTTTTCTGCTGGTCTGACGTCATTCTCCATTTTCTGGCTTAAAAAAAGATTTAAAAATAAAATACTTTAGTTGTCAGTAAAAGTTAGTCAGCTGCTTGAGTACATTTGCTAAGATAAACATAATGAAGTTGTGGCTTTCTGTTGTGTTATTAAATAAAGACTTCTGTTTTTATTTGCAACTAAAGGAGAAAGTCTTATTGTTTTGACAAACTAAGAAAGCAGCAAAACCATTTCAAGGAGCTGTATACCTTTGTCCCGCTGTAGCCGAGCCGCTCTCCGACGCGCCCAGACTTTTACTTTGGACGTCAGTTTGAGTCCATTTGCAGATGGAAGTGTTGCTCCGTTAAAACATTTATTCCTCTGCTTCTGCATTCTGTGTCACCCAATGTGTGAGGATCACCGGCTCATGATGAGGCACCAGAGGTTCCATAAGCCAAGAGAAAAAGGTTAAATGTCAAAGATATTTTCCCTGTAGCTCTGCTCCTCAGGTAAGCATTTTGCTGGTAACCTACAGGTCTGCAGCCACACCTTTGTTTGATCCACCATTTCCTCGATACTCAGGAGCCTTTAGTAACGCCTCCCATTATCCGAGGCGGCTTATCTTTGTGCGACGTGTGCTGCTCTGCCGTTTGAGGGCGGTAAAGCAAGACATGATCCCGGAACTCAGAGATGTTTTGCTGCTGACTCGTCAGACTCACTTACAGTAAATCCCCAGAAATATTTATTTCTAAATGAATACAAATGTGTATTTTAAAACAACGTTCCTGTTTTATCTTGGGAAGTGTCTCCACCACAAGTTTTCTGAAATCATTCAGTTTGCATAGTAATGTCACAGTTTTCGTACCTCTTCTTCATTTCTGCAGTCGGTTTCGTAAGTATTTGTAAAAGTCAAAGAAAAATGTTGAAATTTGAGGAAGTTCCTGTTCCCTTTTTTTTTTTTTTTTTTTAGAAAAACTGCATGTGTAAGCAGTTTGTCATGCCGAGAACAACATGTAAAATAGTTTCTGCTGATGACACCCGAGTCCTCAGATGTCTGGGTTTTACCTGGCTTGGAGGAGCCGGATTTACCCCGGACAGGTCCAGACCTGTAACGCCTTTTGAAGATTTTTGATTTTTATCAAGGGCTTCAACACGATAATGTTCAGCCTTTGGACTGCAGCCCTGCTGGGATGGCGGAGCCTGGCGGCTCTTCAGTAGGAGTGGCGCAGCAGACGCAAGTCTCTGACCTGCTGCTTCAGTTTGGCTGATGTTTGACTTTCTTTGGTTACATTTTATCCAAGGTATAACCACAGTAAATACACGTCTACGTATTAATTTTGTCTGAATTATGTGCTTGTTTTCTATATTCTGCATCACATTTTTGACACCTACCTGCAGTTGATTCATTTCAGAGCCTATTATCTACTCCATAATCTTCCTTCTAAGAAGAAATACATTTTTTAACAAATATTAGGGTAGCTTTCACTTGATTTCAGCTCAAGGTCAAGTTGGTAATTTTACTCAGATTTTGGCACCAAAGTGAGTCTTGAAAACAGTGGTGCTGACAAAACAAACTGAAATAGATACATGTAGATGGAGCTGACAGCTAAATCAGCTTTAGATCAGTTGTTAAGTAGCTAATAACTGTTAACAGTGTCCTCTTTTCAAAGTTTCTATTGTGGGAAGTTAATTATTGTAACTTTACAATAATAAAGTTGCAATTGTTTATCTTTAGTGAAACAAAAACTTTCGTAATGTGTTTATGACCATGTAAATAAATAACCTGACAGTGATGACAGTATCATGCAGCCAGCATCACAATACAAAGGTGAAGCATGAGTCACTACCTGTGCTGCAGGTACCTGCTATTTTCTTTGGCAGGTCTGGTTTCTGAGCAAACTGGTTTTGTTTGAGTCCCTCCCAGTTTTTGTCAGCACAGGTTTGATGTTCTTAGAATTGCAGAAGCAAAACACAGAGTCCTCCGGCAAGAGGAAGCGCAGAGAATGAAAGGAGAATATAATTACTCCAACTTCCTACTAGCACTGCTGCTTTGCATTGGATAAATATATCCTCAGGAAATACAAATAAATTATTTAATTTGTCAAGAATAAATGTAGAGTAGCCTGTAGACTGCAGGTAGGCAGTCAAAAAAACCCCCAACAAAACACTGGAATAACATGAATGAGAACAAAAGACATGTTCTAATTATAATTAGTGAATCGAAACTGAAAACTTAAAAATGTGAGGGGAAAAATAGAACAGTCTGAAAAATGACACGATTAATCCAAATTAAAATGATTAGAGACTTACTTGTGAAATACTATCTGGGGAAGTTTTAGCCACAATGTGGAAATTTTCCACACAATGATTACAAGACTTAAAGGAGCAGTTTCCTGTAAAACCGACATTTATGTTTTAATTTTCTGTCATGTTGTGAAGTTATTTACTCATCAAAACATACCTTAAGTGTTGCTTTGATTCTTTCATGCATGTTTGAGAAATCTTTTAATCTCCATGGCAACCATTCAGCTGCAAAACGCCTGGGTGGGTCTCGCCCTTTGATTAGCAGCTCCTTCAGACTAGCCAGCAGTAATTAGCAAACACTCGGCGAAACTTGCATCAACGGAGACCATGATAGGAGCTTCGTCTCATTGAAACGCTGGTAAAAGCATTAAAGGGTTAATAGAGGAGCCATGTTGTGATGACTTCATGTAGGCGGAGCTTCGGAAAAAGCAGGAGCTTCTTAAAGAGACAGGCCCAATTTCAATGCATTATGTTAAGTAAAATTTTTTGTAAATCACAGTTATTTGATTAATTTATAAATGATTAAGAGCTGAGAAACATTATACTTTCCCTTTAAACAATCAGGCTGATTTTATTGTTAGCTAATGTTCTTAGCTTACAGTAATAATCACATTGTAATATTAGTGAAACATTGCTTTGCTGGAATGGATGGTTTTTCAATGGTAAACATAGTGAAATTCTGTTTGTTTTGAGGATCTTCATGCGCTTTCATTTATTTTGAAACAACAAAACATGCAAATTTATCCTCTACTATATCATATATCGTTGCATATTATAAATAATCATAGTGGGAACTTTGGCCAAAAATGCCAGAGCCAAATATAAAACATAAAAACTTACAGTGTGGCACGTAGGATGAGAAGTTGGCATGAATGAACCAGAGAAGGTAACAAAAAAAATCCAGTAATCTGAAGAGAAAACAGTGAGCTTGACTACAGAATAACAATGCATGAGGAAGTGAGGCGACAGGGAACGGCTGCAGAATAGAGCAAAAAGCAGGGCATCAGTGAATAAGTAACACAAAGGAGATAAAATGCAAAAAAATATGATAGGGATAGCGTTCACTGTACCGTGATTTCATATCAAAGTAGAGAAAAAGGTTACAGAATATCAGTTTATACCAGGGGTGGGCACTCCAGGTCCTCGAGGGCCGGTCTCCTGCAACTTTTAGATGTATCTCTACTTCAACACACCTGAGTCAAATAATGAGGTCAATAGCAGGACTCTGGAGAACTTGATTGCATTTAGGAGGTGATTCAGCTATTGGATTCAGGTGTGTTGGATCAGGGAGACAACCAAGAGTTGCAGGACATCGGCCCTCGAGGACCAGGAGTGCCCACCCCTGGTTTATACTCTACTCTTAGCTGTTCAGATAAAACTGTTAAAAAGGTATAACAGATAAAATAAAACAGAAAATGAAAGGCGGCAAAAGTAATGGGAGGAAGAAAGGAAAGGAAAAGTTTTATAAAATCAGAAGGAAAATTTGGAGAAGTGAGAAAGGAGAGGAGACAATTATTTGAACTGGGAAGACTGGACTTAATGGAACATTATTCGTATCGGGGAAACAGCAGACTGGGAAAAGTGACTGTGGGAAAGCAGACAATGTAACATGCTATCTTCCATTGCAAGCTGAGAGAAATCTTTTCAATATGAAAATAAAAACGGACATCAGCTTCATCTCTATTGCAGGACTACAGCGTCATGACGGCATGACGTATGGCCTGTTTTTAATGACGTATCATGTGAGCAAACTTATTCTCATGGGGTTTTAATTGTGTTCCTTATTGAATGGAAATATCACAATAAAGAAATTCTGTTTTTTCTACATTAGCAAACATTGACAAAGGAAAAAAAAACACTGACAAAGGTTTGAGCACATTGCTGTGTATAATAATAAGAGCAGAATCTGTTGGCTTGATTTAATTAGTGTGATTAATTAAGAGTGGATTAATTATTTATTGGTTCATAAGACATCGGAATTGAACAGGGGTGTACTTTCTTTTATTCTGACTACATTACTTGTATTTTATCTAGTGACCAAAAAATGTTAGCATAAAAACTAAACCAAGTTAAAACGAATCGCGAAACGTCTGTGGGTTCCGTTGCTGTACGTAATGACGCAACGGGAGCACGTCGTTCCAGGCGTGCTGCGTCATATCTTCCAACACATCCGCCGCTCGGTGGCCGGCTTCCAGCCAGGCAGCCAGCCGCCCCAGGCCCCGCTCCTCCCTGAACCGTTATCCGCTAATCACCATCACCTCCCCCGGTGGAAGCAGACGCGGCTCCGCCTCGGCCATGACTGGAAGGAGCCGCTGAGACCTTCCCATCCTCCGCCGGAGAGCCGGGACCTTTAGTTTCTAGCGCGGTGAGTGTTTTCTGAGTGACTTTGTGGAGTTAAAAACTGTCGTTGACGCTAAGCGGATGTGCTTCTGATCCGGAGCTCCTGCTGGGTGTTTCTGTTTGTTTCTCTGCCCGGTGGAGTTATTGTCCTGTGGAGGAAACGCTGAGATTTGTCTCCGTTCCGGACAGTTTGTGGCCGGATGTCATGGATTAATCAGCATGACATGAAGCCGCCGGAATCCTGCTCAACTTAACCCATTTATTCACCAGAAACACCAGAAAGTTCCTGAATCACAGCCATTCATTAACTCACCCACTCATTCATTCACCTATTCATTCATTCACTCCTTGCTAACTATTTAAACAAACTGAAGATATTATCCTGCTAGATCAACAAACTTCAACATGTTTTCTGGGATTTAGCTGAAGGTTAGCGTCTCTAAACATCAGTTTTCAAGTTTTATCACAGACTCCGCCATATTTCCAACGGGACTTTGATTAGGCCATATTAAGGCAAAATCTGCTTACAATCTAAACCATCCCATAATATCTAGGTTGGATGAAGCTCCACCATGTCTTCTGCAGCCTCTAAGCTAGGCCTGTCGATTACAAACCGCTGGACGACAAAATATTCCCGAAATTATTGCAATAAACAATAATATCGTTTTGAGACCATTTTCAGCTCATATATTGGTAATGACATAGTACTGGATGTACACGGACTCACAGATCAATAAGCTTCAGTTTCTAAAGAACAGTTAACACTGGAGCTCAGATACATTTTAAACATCTGAAATAAAAAGATAAAACAACCAAAAAGATAAATAAAAATAAACAAATAAACAAATAAAAATTAAACAAAATCATAAATGAAGTGGCTTCAGGCAATAACATGCTTATTTTCTTATTTGGAAAAGAACTGAACAATTTATTCGCATCTTTAAAATGTTTATAATGAACAGAAAAGGCTTAAGCGGTCAGATGAAAAATCTGCAGAATTCTTTTTTTTTACCTAATTAAAGAAATTAATACATAATTATTAGTTGCACCTTTCATCTGCTCGCTGAAGGAAAAGTTTTTTTATCGTCAATATTGGTTTTACTTTTATTTTGAAAAGTGGATGGAGCAGCTTTTATCTTTCAAACCAAATCAATCCTTGATAAATAGTTTCTTTTTCTTTTTTGCCTAAGTTGGTTTGTGTGCGACATCAAGATGTCAGCTTGAGATTCACTGAGCCACTGAAAAGCACGGCGGTGGCAGCATCATGCAACGGTAGTATTTGTGGAGGTTTTAAATGGTTTTAAGTAACATTTTTAAAGCTGCAGTAGGTAACTTTTATACAAAAAAAAGTTTCTACATTATTAAACATCACTGAGTTGTAACAGAATAATATGAGACTTGCATAAAAAAGAGCTAATTGCAGAAATCCAGAGTTCAGTCAACCAATCAGAGCCAGGAGGAGGGTCTTACTGCTGTCAATCATCCCAGTGAACGCACCTCCTTTTGCTCTCTGCTGTGCTATAACCTAGTTAACATAGACACTAATTATGGCAGATAAACAATTTTCTGGAACAATAAATTGTTTCTCCGCCATTCGCACCTTTGCCAGCGTACAGGAGCATGATTGACAGCGCTAAGCCCCTCCCTCTGGCTCTGATTGGTTGTTTTAGGTCAGGATCTGCGCATTTCTTATTGGTAGATCAGAGTGGAGGTAGAGGAGATCAATCTTTTCACAGTTATTTGTCTCATATCACAGAGTCAGAACATAGTGAGAGTTTTATTAAATATGTAAAAATAAATATTCCAAAAGTCACAAGCTGCAGTTTTACAGTGAAATGATGGCTGTTCGTTTTTTTTTTTTTTTTTTTTTTTTTTTTTTTTTTTTTTGTATAGCACATTTCAGCTACAAGGCATTTCAAAGTGCTTTACATCATAAACACAAAACACAAAGGCATGCAACATAGAATAAAATACCAAGTTTTTTTTTTTTTCCTTTTCCTTCCTTCCCTCTTCTCTCCCCTTCTTCCCCTTCCCTTTGACACGGAATTTAAGCGCCTGTTACCGCCGGACTCCGCCGTCCGTTTAACCACGGGTATTCGCCGGGCCCCGTTGCCCACAACAGGAAAAAAAAAAAAAAAAAAAAAAAAATACATACATATCCACAAAATCAAATTCATACATATAGGCATCAACTGGGCCTTTAAACCTTTGGTACTTTAGTCAAGATATTATTTGACAAGGACTCCAACCTAGAATTTATGGTACTTTAGTCAAAATACTATTTGACAAGGACTCCAACCTAGAATTTATGGTACTTTAGTCAAGATATTATTTGACAAGGACTCCAACCTAGAATTTATGGTACTTTAGTCAAGATACTATTTGACAAGGACTCCAACCTAGAATTTATGGTACTATAGTCAAGATATTCTTTGACAAGGACTCCAACCTAGAATTTATGGTACTTTAGTCAAAATACTATTTGACAAGGACTCCAACCTAGAATTTATGGTACTTTAGTCAAGATATTATTTGACAAGGACTCCAACCTAGAATTTATGGTACTTTAGTCAAAATACTATTTGACAAGGACTCCAACCTAGAATTTATGGTACTTTAGTCAAGATATTCTTTGACAAGGACTCCAACCTAGAATTTATGGTACTTTAGTCAAAATACTATTTGACAAGGACTCCAACCTAGAATTTATGGTACTTTAGTCAAGATATTCTTTGACAAGGACTCCAACCTAGAATTTATGGTACTTTAGTCGAATACTATTTGACAAGGACTCCAACCTAGAATTTATGGTACTTTAGTCAAGATATTATTTGACAAGGACTCCAACCTAGAATTTATGGTACTTTAGTCAAAATACTATTTGACAAGGACTCCAACCTAGAATTTATGGTACTTTAGTCAAGATATTATTTGACAAGGACTCCAACCTAGAATTTATGGTACTTTAGTCAAGATATTATTTGACAAGGACTCCAACCTAGAATTTAGCTGATATTACATTTCAAATGCAACTCTAAACAGGTGCGTTTTTACTTGAGATTTGAAGGAAGTCAGGGTTTTCGCTGTTTTACAGTTTTCTGGAAGTTTGTTCCAAATTTTTGGTCCATAGATGCTGAAAGCTGCTTCTCCTCTCTTGGTTCTGGTTCTGGGGATGCAGAGCAGACCAGAACCAGAAGACCTGAGAGGTCTGGAAGGTTGATACAACAAGCAGATCTTTGATGTATTGTGGTGCTAAACCGTTCAGTGATTTGTAAACTAACAACAGTATTTTAAAATCTATTCTTGAGCTACAGAGCCAGTGGAGGGACTTTAAAACTGGTGTTATTTCTCTATTTTCCTGGTTCTAGTGAGAACGCGAGCAGCAGCTTCTGGATCAGTTGCAGCTGTTTGATTGATTTGTTGGACAGGCCTGTGAAGATGCTGTTGCAATAATCAATGCGACTAAAGACAAATGCATGGATGAGTTTCTCTAGATCTGGCTGAGACATTAGTCCTCTAATCCTGGAGATGTTCTTCAGGTGATAGAAGGCCGATTTTGTTAGTGTCTTTATGTGGCTCTGGATGTTCAAGTCCGAGTCCATCACTACTCCCAGGTTTCGGGCCTGATCGCTAGTTTTTAGTTGTAATAACTGAAGCTGTGCATTGACTCTAGATCGTTCCTCTTTAGGTCCAAAAATAATGACTTCAGTTTTATTTTTGTTCAGTTGGAGAAAGTTTTGGCACATCCACACATTTGTTTGTTCTAAACATTTATTCAGTGATTGGATGGGTTCAGAGTCACCTGGTGACATCGTAATGTAGAGCTGTGTGTCATCCTCAGGTGTAAATGAGGCGGAGCCTGAGGCGCGGCGGCGGTGGTGATGGTGTTGAACTCAGGTGAAGTCTTCATGGATCAGGTCGAGGCTGAAAGCGTCAGGGACCGGTCGGACGTCCGTCCAGATCCGCCCAGAACCGCCAAAGCCAGACGGAGCAATGCGGCCAAGAAGGAGGCGGTGCCGTCCCAGAACGGGGTCGCGACCCCGAGGACCAGAGCGCCCCTCCGCCGGCCCCTCAGCATGGAGGTGACTTCGTCGCCGCGTCCCGCAGTGCTTCAGCCGCCGTGGCGCAGCGGGGCGGCCACCCCCTCCCCCGCGGCCGCCCCGTCGCCCCGGGCTCGCAGCCTCACCAGCCCCAGCCTGTCGGCGGGCGGCTGGATGCGCCGCAGCGAGAGCTCCTGCTCCGTCAACTACACCGCAGGGCCGCGGGCCGGCGGACGCTTGCGTCCCGCCACCTCCCTGCCTCACATTGCCAAAGGGGCGGTGGGCTCGGCGGCCCCCCCGCCTGCCCGACCCTGCCTGCTGGTCGCCCTGCGACCTTTGAACCTGGAGCAGGAGAAGCAGACGTTCTTCCAGTCCGACTATAAATACGAGCCGCAGTTCGAGTACGCGCAGCCCGAACCGCGGAGCGTTCTCGACAAGTACCGGGAGGGGTCGGGCCTCTTCGTGGAGCAGGTGGGTCCCCCTCTGACCTTTGACCTCGACCCAGCGACCCAGTTTGATCGCCTCTGGTTGTCCGCAGGCCGTGGGGATCATGGAGTGCGTCCTGAGGAAGTTCGGCTCCTACGAGAACTTCGAGGAGGCGACAGGAGGCAGCGTCCTGCCCAAGAGTCAAGTCTGGGCGGCGGTCCGCAAATACCTGCAGAAGGAGGGCTGCGTGGGGGAGGTGAGGGTAGGCGGGACGGAGGCGTGGCTGTCACCTGTGCAGGTGTTTACCTGTGTGTGTTTGCAGGTGGTGGTGCGTCTCTCTGATGAGCTGCTGTCGCAGGCCGTCATGGTGGTGGAGAGCTGCCGTCCCACTCTGACCATCAACCTGGCCGGCGCTCGCCAGCACTGGCTGGAGGGGATGCTGCGGCACGAGATCGGTGTGTGCACACACGCACGCACGCACACACACACACAGAAGCAGCATATTTTCTATCCTCTTCCTCAGGAACCCACTACCTACGCGGCGCCAACAACGCGCTGCAGCCCTGGGCGTCCGCCGAGGCGCGGCGGCAGCTAGGCCTGAAGCCGGCCAACCCGACGGAGGAGGGCCTGGCCAGCCTGCACAGCGTTCTGCTGAGGAAGCAGCCGCACCTGTGGCGCGCGGCGCTGCTCTACTACACCGTGTTCCACGCCGCCAGCATGAGCTTCAGCCGCCTCTTCGCCCACATCGCCCGCTTCGTCCACGACCCGGACGTCCGCTGGGAGTACTGCCTGCGGGCCAAGAGGGGTCAGACCGACACCGCGCAACCCGGTGAGTCACACACACACACACACACACACACACACACACACACACACACACACACACACACACACACACACACACACACACACACACACACACACCTACAGGTTTCAGGACCGACTGCTGACCTTCACCTCAGCCAACCAGGAATAACGTTATGTTTGTTCGTACAGTAAGCTAACCCCTAACCTAAAACAGACTCATTCAGGCCCAACGGGGCAAAAAAACACCCACAGATTTTAAACGGTTTTCATCTCTAACGAGGAGCCGTTTGTTCAGACCTAAATGCAGAACGGGAGGAAACTTTAATTTTCTGCAGAAAGTCAGTCAAGAGCCTGAGAGACAAAACCCAGGGAACATTAGCTTAAGAAAAAAAATTTATTTAATCTTTGTGTAGAAAATCCTGGATCATCGTTTGGTTTTTTTCAGGTTGTTTCAGCAAAGATCAAGTCTACCTGGACGGGATCCTGCGGATTCTTCGCCATCGGAGGAACATCGACTTTAAGATGCTGACGTCTCTAGGAAAGGTAAGCAACCGGATTATCTGACGCCTGAGATGAACTGAGACAAACGATCCAAAAGATGGAAAGAAATAAATGACAGGAACCGAGTTTTGCGCCCTGAGTTCTGCTTGAAGGCATCAGTCTGTCCTGAAACCAACAAAATGCTTCATTTTGCTACGAAGATTTCTTTCTCAACATGTTTCCAACCTGTCTCCTCCGCAGGTGTCTTTCGAGGATGTGGAGCGTCTGCGTCCTCTGGCGGCCCTGAACCGGACCAGAATCCCTCACTTCATGCATGACCAGGCGCGTTACCTGCAGCACCTGGACCACATCGTGGCCGTCAACGAGCTGGACGACGCAACGCTGCAGCAGCTGCTGCCCTGAATCCCACGAAAGGTCACATCTTAACGGCGCTCTACAGGAAAAAATGTCGCATTGTAACAAAACTTGATAGGGAGTCGTAACGACTCTTTATGTGAAAAACCTGCCCAGCGATTTTATTGATTCCCACCAAAACTTGACAAGGAAAAACATCGTAACGTCACTTCCTGTGGAAAAACCCGTCCAGCGTTTTTATAAAACTTGAACGATCCAAACGGGACGACACCTCCCTCGTTTTCACTCGGATGCATGGTTGTGCTGCGTTTCCAACGCGGATCGGTGCATTTTAACTGCGCTCCCTTTATCAAGTTACCTCACTATTATCACTACGTAATCACCATTATATATGTAGACTCACATAATCATAGACGGCTTTATTTATGTTTCACTCGTTTACGTTTTTGTTAGGTTGCAAAAAGAACAAACTGAATGTCACTGGTGTTAGCTTTATGTTTTGTTTTTGAAACGACGTTTTTATGCCTTAGATTGTTTGCATTTTTAAAAAGAACACCAAGGACACAACATTTAAAAACCAGAGGGGTTCGCAGTGACTGAGGTCATGAATCTTTAAAATACCAAGTGCCACTGGACTCAGCCGAGCGTTTCGCCCCCAGGGTTTTAATTATCAGTGTTATTATGGAGCTAATCAGCGGCGTTGTCTTAATTGTGTCCTTGGTGAGCTTTCTTAGTTCGCTACTGTGAGTTCTCCCGCTGCAACAACCAAACTTTACTTTGTCTGGTTCAACATTTGGGGTCTTTGGTGGACGTTTCCCAAAGATAACAGGGTTTTGGTGACTACCGCCTCTGAAAATCAGGACTTTTAAATCAAAAATATAATCCATTCAAACTTTAATCAATGCATTTGAAATAATCTTGAAAAGCAGATAAAAAGCTCAATGATATCTAGGAATACTAATCGATCACAGAGATTGGATTATGAAAGGTAAATTTTAACATTATTAGCTAAAAATAAGCTTTTTTGGTGAAAGGGAAAGAGAGTTTAAAAGATGAATGTTATTTATGGAAGTCAAAAATAATGGCATAAAGGAGACCTAGCAGACTGGCACCTTTCAGAGATTATAAAAAACTATTACTTGTAGTGTTGTTTCGCTCTAAACTATCCCAAAATTAAAACAGTGGTCACCAGAATATTAAAGTGTATGTTTTATGAATTGGCCCTTATTTTATAAATATTGACAAAATCTTAATAAACTGAGCTGTAGGAATCCGTCCAATTAAGCAGCTTAGATAAAAAAAGACTTTTCTCAAACACTTTAGTGAGTGTCGGAGTACTTCTCAGCCTCAGAGCCTCTAAAACCTGGACACTTTCACTTTTTCTTCACTTTTAATTTGTTCCTTAAAATTAGACATTATTTCTCTACACAGCTTGTGACTCACCTAGCAACGGTCGGTAAGCTGAGCATGGACAGAATCTGGTCCTTGATGACATCACAGAGCTTTCTGGGGTTTTTATGCAACAAGTCTGTTACATTCGTTGAGAGAGAGCTGGAGTTTGGTGAGAGATTGAGATAGTTTGCGATTTTAGCTAAATAGTTCTTCAAGTATCTGAGAGTTTGCTTTAGTATCCATTGCAAATCCAAGAAGCCATGAGCCACATTGCGAATCCAAAGCCTTGTGCGCTCCCGGTTTTTTTGGGAACATGATCGCGCCGATGGTTGAAGAGTTTTTTTGGTCCATTTCATTGGATCAGACCCTGGATTTAGCCATGGGGAATCCTGATTGCGACACCAAGTCCTCCTTGAAGGAGCTGCTTTTAAACTTACTGAATGAATGTGGCAGCTTCATTCTCTGCAATATCCCTAAGAAGGGCATCAGATTCCAAGATGTGGACACGATCTTGGGAAATGTGCTGCTAACAACATTTGCAGACACCCTTCAGATTACAAGGAAGGTTCATCCCAAGAGTTTTGACTGTTTCAATGACTTATTTATTTCATATGTCAAAGAATTGCTGAAATCTGTCTGCTCCACGCAAGGTCCAGCAACTTCTGTGGCCGGCCACAAGTCTTGGTCGGACGCAGTGGATTCAATCCTTCCACTTGCTCTCCAGCTGATAGAGGAATTGCTAGTGTGTTGCTGTAAAGAACATCGTCAGAGAGAACGAAAAGCTGCTAGAGAACAGCAACAGAGAGAAGACCACCCAGGTGCCAGCTCTGATTTCCAAGCTGCAGAGGACGACATCATCAAAACTCCACAGAATACAGGAAACCTGGAACCAGGCATCCTTGAGAAATTAGACTCTGAAGTGGCAACAGACGAGACGTATGACAGAAATCTTGTTTCTGAAAATCAGGAATCAGACTTGAAGATGGTGGATGAATTCATTTTGGAGGAACTTTCAAAGACCATGCATATAAATGAGTTGATCTCTAAGGAAAGGGAATCAGATATAAAGATGGTGGATGAATTTATTTCTGAGGAGTTTTCAGATCTGACAAAAGCTGCTAATCTTATGATGAAGGAAAAGGAGTCATATCTGAAAATGATGGAAGACTTCATCTTTGAGGTGCTGCAAAGGTCAGGGAAGTGAAAAAGTCAATCTCTGACCAACACCGTTCAGCGATCCCAGGTAATTCATTGGACGACCTTCCACCAATTGACAAACGAGAGTCTAGAGATGGAGCTGCTTCTCTTGCCATTGCTCAACAGAAGAAAAAAGCAGCTGGAGTCAAAATGGAGAACTGTCAAAATTACTGCAAAGAACAATGCAATAGAGATTCACCGACTCCAGGGGAGGAAGAAGCAACAGTTCCAACAGTGGAAAACTTCATTTTAGAGGAATCGAAGCAGCCAAAAGGCAGACAGTTAGTTGATGCAGAGCAGGAGTCAGTGGTTACCACAAAGGTTGCTGAACCGCTGCCAGTCGCAGAGAAAGAGGAGCAGCAGTCATCTGAGGCTCCAATGGGAAGAGAAGCAGCAGGAGATGGAGCTGCTCCTCTTCCCATTGCACAACAGAAGAACAAAGCAGCTGGAGTCAAAACGGAGGACCTTGAAAATTACAGCAAAGAACAATGCAGTAGAGTTTCACCGGCTCCAGGGGATGAAGAAGGAACAGTTGATGAAGAGAAGGAGTCAATGGTTACCACAAAGGTTGCCGAACCGCTGCCAGTCATAGAGAAAGAGGAGCAGAAGTCATCTGAGGCTCCAGTGGGAGCAGCTCTCCCAGTAGAGAGCCCAGTGGAGAGCTGCTCCTCTCCAATAGGACGAGGAGCAGCTGGAGATCCAGCTGCACAACAGAAGAACAAAGCAGCTGGAGTCAAAGTGAAGAACCGTCAAAATGACAGCAAAGAACAATGCGATAGAGTTTCACCGGCACCAAGGGAAGGAACACTTCCAATAGTGAAAAACGGAATTTCAGAGGAATTGACTCACTCAAAAGGCAGACAGATAGTTGATGCAAAGCAGAAGTCAGTGGTTACCACAAAGGTTGCTGAATCGCTGCCAGTCGCAGAGAAAGAGGAGCAGAAGTCATCCATCATGCTGCTTGTTAATGCAATTCTTATCAAGGTCATCCCAAAATCAAGGATACCATGCAAGTTCGAAGACCTCCAAGCCATCATAGAGAGGTTGTCTGAGAAAATCTATGCCGAGGTAAAGGGTCAAGATCTAAAGAACATTCAAAGTAGTCTGAACAATCTCTGCAATGACATACTGAGAGCAGTCTCCAAAAAAATGGGCTGCTCAAAAAAAGATGTTCTCTTAATGTTGGGTTTCAACAGTTCAATGGTAGAGGAGCCATTCATTTCCATTTGCAAAGAGAAAATAGTAAAACCAGCCAAAAAATCCAGCCGCATTAAATCTTTCTGGGACTCTACATTCAAGATTCTTTTCAAGTCAAAATAAATAATCAAATCTGGAAATTTATATTAATCACAGAGGAAAAGCAGCAGTAAGTTTTATTGACCTGAAGTTCTTTGGCGCTCGGACACTGGTGGAAGACGTGCGTGCTGAGAATCACTGTGAGTTTGGATGAGGGGCCAGACACAGCACAGCCTAAAGACCCCAATGATGAATGACAACTTTGGACTTGGTGTTCCTTTGCCTGGACGTGGGTCACCGGGGTCCCACTCTGGATTCAGGTCTGGAGGTGGGGCACGATGGCGAGCACCTGGTGGCCGAACTTTTACCCATGGGCTCAGCTCGAAGAGGAAGCATGGGTCCCCCAACCCATGAGGGGGCCAATGGGGTCAGGTGCAGTGTGGGATGGGTGGTGGCCAACAGCACCAGGACACCCTTGGCCACAGTTCGATGACCGACTTTGTCATCGTTTTATCGGGTGAAGTGTATATCTTCACTCGGGTGAAGATATACACTTCACCCGAGTGTCTTCGACACTCGGGTGAAGAGAGGTGCGGAGCTGTCCACTAACCACTACTGGAAAAGGGTAGAGTGCCTTCTCCGGGTTGAGGGGGTGTCCTGCCCCAAGTGGAGGAGTTCAAGTATCTCGGGATCTTGTTCATAAATGAGGGAAGAAGGGCACAGGAGATCGACAGGCAGATTGGTGCAGCATCTGCCGTGAAGAGGATGCTGTACCGGTCCGTCATGGTGAAGAGAGAGCTGAGCCAAAAAGCGACACTCTCAATTCATCAGTGAATCTACGTTCCCACCCTCATCTATGGTCATGAGCTTTTGGTCATGACCAAAAGAATGAGATCTCGGATACAAGCAGCCAAAATGAGTTTCCTCCATAGGGTGTATGGGCTCTCCCGTAGAGATGGGGTGAGAAGCTCAGTCATCTGGGAGGGACTCAGAGTAGAGCCGCTGCTCCTCCACATCGAGAGGAGCCAGTTGAGGTGGCTCGGGCATCTGGTTAGGATGCCTCCTGTGGACACCTCCCTGAAGAGGTGTTCCAGGCACGTCCCACCGGGAAGAGGCCCCGGGAAAGACCCAGGCCACACTGGAGGGACTATGTCTCAGCTGGCCTTGGAATGCCTTGGGGTTCCCCCGGAGGAGCCGGAAGAAGTGGCCACGGAGAGGGAAGACTGGGCCTCCCTTCTGAAGCTGCTACCCCCGTGACCCGAACCCGATAAAGCAGAAGGAAATGGATGGCTTGGATGACCGGCTCGGGGCGAAGCTCAAGGTAATCTTCCCCCGGGCCCAGACTCTGGTGGTGGAGTGGAGCCTGGAGAGGAAGGAGCTTGGACGGATAGGAAGGTTAAGTATTGACACACAAAGTTTGAAGGAAATCATTTGGAGAGAGAATTTATTTTTTAAACCTCTGGTTGTCAGATCTTTTGTATTCTTATATTTTGAATGTTGTAGCTGAGAAACTTTATGCTCACAAACAACAGCTGCAATGAAACCATGAACCTCCCAAATGTTGAACCAGTCCTGATTTTTTAAATAGATGAAATGCCAAAGTGGCATCTAGTACTGTTTTCGGTTGTTTAGTGAAGCAGCTGAACCCAGCTGTCCTGATTCTGATCCAGCTGTCCTGGTTCTGATCCAGATGTTTTGGTTCTGACCCAGATGTTTCGGTTCTGAGGAGGCCGGGTCTCGCGGTGCCTTCGATGGGTTTAGCGCTCATCCGCTGAAGCTCTTGAAGTTCTTGTGCTCGTTTGCTGCTTTTTACTTTGACACTAAGGACGTTCGTTGGTCACGGCATTCGGTTCGGGTCGGAGCAGAACCGGGTCACGTTTTTATCTGAAAACCGGTGGATGCTTTTTAAATGCGTGGTTTGATTTTTGCGGACCGGTTGGACTTTTCTCTGCTGTGTTTACAGTTCACGTCGCCTCAGCAGGATCGTTTGAAATCTGAGCGTTCAGAACTTTGGCCCGGATTCTTCCAAAACGAATGCACCAACTTGTAACGCACGAATGTTGCACAAGTGTTTTCTGTTCTGGAAATACATGTTGAAGTTCCAGTGTTATTTATTAAACAAGCACTTACTGAACTCTGCGGTCCGACTCATTTCTGTCCAGTAAAACCGACAAGGCGTCTTCATTTCACGTTCAAACGCTGAAGTTCTGGACTTTTAATGTTGCTGCTATGACCAAAACGCAAAACAGATTCTTACCAACTCAACATGCTCATTTCTACAGAAGCATTCAACTGCCAGAAACTGGAAATACATTCAGGAGCAATAATAATAGCTGAGAAATATTCCTTTGAGGTTCAAACTTGTTTTTTTGCTCTGAAGTTCTGAAAAGTCTGTAGCAGCTCAACTGGAAGCCATCATTGTGCCTCTTAATTTATTTACTCCATGTTGGATTTGTGTTGATATGTATTTAAAGATACTGAACTGCAACATTTCATGAACCTGACAGTTGAAGACCTTTAACATAACAGGATATTTTATGGTGTGATTATAAAACCTTAAACCTTCTTGATCTGCTCAGGTTTGTATTTTTGAAAAAAGCATTAATTGTAAACAGGATGAGAAATCTGTGCCTGAGTCGAGCCTCAATAACATGATGGATCATTTTACCTCTCATTGCCGATCTGTTTATGAAGCTTTATGACTCAACATATAAACACACTTTGGCTCATTATCTCAAACTAAACTCAGTTTCTGTAAAATAAAAATGAGTTCAGGCTGGATACTCTCCAGATGAATGTAAAAAAGAAAGAACATCAGTCATTTCTGATGTATTTTGTAAAAGTGTAATCTTTTACAAAATACTAAGTAAAAAAGTATTTTTTAAAAACTGCATAAATATTCATCCCCTTCCGGTCAGCAGTTAGTAAACTGAAGTAGATTTCATCACCATGAAGGCAAAAAACCCTCAAAACCAAAATCTGTAGATTTTCTTATTTTATGCCAAGAAATTAAATCTTGGACAATAATTTATATTTTCAGATAAAACATGTGGGAAACTGTTTTACTTCGATAGAAAGCTGCACATAAAGAGCAACCTTAAGTAATTGTTATTATATTTGAAGATATAAACTCTTCCCTCTGATTGGTCAGTTCAGTTTGTGATTCAGTTCACAGGTTGAAGTTCGCCCATCAGCTGAACTTGAAGATTTATTTTAATGTCACAGAAACAGTGAAATCCACTCAGGGAAAGAAACCTGGACACGTTCTTTAAATAAAAACTGTTTATTCTCTTTCAATATAGCTTTTGTTCTATCATAGCAGAAAAGAGCCTCCGTGTCAGTGCTGAAACCTGGAACTGGATCTCCTGCAGCGACGGTGCGGCCGGTTTCGGATCCAGCGAGTCACTTAGTTTAAAAACGGGTTCAGATCTGATTTCCCATCCAAATTATGAGGGGCTGCGGGTTCCCTGGGCTCTGATGGGATTGGTTTAGTCCGTCCAGTACTGATCCGTTGGGTGTGTGTGTGCTGGGGTGTGTGTGTGTTGCGGTTGAGTGTGTGTGCTGCAAAAACTGACATCTTGCTCCAGTATGGCTGTTGATGCGGAGGCAGAGGTTTCTGCCAAGAAAAGGTTGCAAGTTGAGGTAAGAAAGATTTTTTCCTGAATGGGTGAAAAAAAAAAACTAAGTTATTAAAGGAAGACAGAAAATCTGAGTCAGATTAATAAAATAAAAACAGATTTAATAAATCCTTTAACATTTCCTGGAGCTGTTTTTAAATCCTGCCTGAGATTGTTTAGAACCGCTGTTTGGCATTATAAACATTAAACTTATATTTTGTGTTCATTACTCCTGTTGTGTGTTTATTTCTCCTGTGTTGAGTGATAAACAGGAGTACAACAGGACAGGACATGAATGCATTAATTTAGATAAAGATATTAACCCGGGAGGCATGGTGCGTTCACTGACCAGGTTTTTGAGTTCAGTAAAGGAATACTGTGACTGTTTTCATTTAAATCTAATATTAAATAAACTATTGACTCCCTGGACTGAGGTGCAAACTGGCTGCAGCAGCTGGACGGTGAAACATGTATTAGTCCGTTGATAAGAACGCCTCCGTCTAGAAGTGGAAACTCCTCTTCCTGTAATTCAGAGGTTTGTTTTGTCACATTTAATAAAACCTCCTGGTCACAACAGATGGAGTTAAACACAGGAAGGGTGAAGAGTTTCCCCCGTCTGTGATGTTTTCTGCTTTTAGAGCTACATTTCTCATTTTCCATGCCAGAGGGCCACGGCGGGTTACCTGCTGTCTGGTCATCATGTTGCATTGGAGCTGCTTATTGCCTTTGTGCCGTCTGTGTTGGCGTTCGCTTGTTCCTTCACCACTGGGTCTGTGGGACAAACAAACCCAACGGGAGACGAGGAATGAGCAGGAACTTCCTGGAAACGGTTGGAACCAGAGTGTCAAGAAGACAACAGCTGTGAAGCAAAGATGAGCTCCAGTTTCTGGTCCTTTTCTCTCTGCTGAAAGAAAATTCCTCTCTGGAATGCATCGCTTTACATTTCTGCCATCCTTCTGTTCTCAGAAGCTTTAAAAATTCACGTTTTCCTGAAACTGGTGCAACCAGAGCTGCAGCCACGCCTTGGCTCCCTGAACGCATCGCCTGAAAGAAGAAGCTCAACTGCTGAGAATCCGACCCGTTTACTCCCAGAGACTGAGCCTGACCACTGGGTGGGAAGCAGCCGGATCCGACTGACAGATCCAGCCCAGGCAGAACCGAGAGAACCGGCCAAAAATACAAAGAAAGAAAGGAAAAAATGTCCAACTTCTATTAATATCGCAAACGTGCAAAATCTCTCCTGCCGTATTTGGGTTATTGTTGAGGTTGTGAGCTTTTGGAGATTAATCTCAGAATTTCCTACAAAACATTGAAAATGTAAAAAAACTTTTGACTTCGGCTTTTTTTTTTAATTTAGATTTTGAACAAATTTTAAATAAACCAAATTAAGCTACTAAACCAAACGGGGTTATTTGCCCTGCGACTACTTTTGATACCCCTGAACTAATCGTTCAACAGATTTCAAAATAAATTAACTAATAAGTCCAATAACATGAAAACTTTGGTTTCTTTCTGAAACAGTAATTATTTTTAAAAGTTTTCTTATGAAATACTTTGAGAAACCCTCCTGGTGCTTTAGAAGCAATCCATTTGGGGGAAATCCGCCCAACCTGGCAACCCGGCAGTGTGCTGCAGGTACTGACAGAAGTAGTTGTGGCGCATGGCCTCGGCCGCCGTCAGCCGCTGCTGGTGGTCGTAGCGCAGCAGCTTGTCCAGCAGGTCCAGCGCCTCCGGACTCACCAGGTGCTGGTTCTCCGACTGGATGAACTGCTCCCAGCGCTTCCGCGACTGCCTGGAACCACAGCGCCCCCCACAGTCAGCCACGGTATGACGACACAAATTACAACAGGATTTATATGTAACAAGGCAAACAAAACATAATCTGGCTGCACAACTAAAACGGTTCAACTTTAATCTCAAGCTTCGTCCAGCCGTCAGTATTAAGACGAGAAAACTACAAGGTTTGAAATTAAAAGGAATAAAATTGTAATAATATCAGAATAAAGTTGTAATAATTCAAGAAAATAATCAGAACAATAAGTGGATATGATAACATGTGAATAAAGTTGTAGTAGTACAATCCCATATTTGGAAACGTTCCACATTTTTTAGCTAGCAGACTGACAAAAAACATCCAAGAAAGAAAATGAGATCCATTTGCAGAAATCCAATCCAGACTATGATGCTGCCACCGCCACCCATTCGGTTACCCGGTGCTCCTGGGGTTTATTTGGCTTCATTTGGTTTCATCATCACATTTGGATGCAAACCAGGAGAACAGCGCCACCTGTTGAACCCAACCAGCACCTGCTGGACGTTCCTGCAGCGCCTTCACCAGTTTAGCAGAAACATTCAGTAAATTGTACACATCTGTAACGCCTTGGACATTTGTTGTACCCTCACCCTGACTGATACCTTTACATAACGACAGAAACGTGACTCCAGAGTTCATAAAACTGATAGAAATCATGAAAAATAGAAACAAAAGAACATGTCTGGGTCAGAACCGGGTCGGATCGGTACTCACTGTCCCAGCAGGTCTTTGAAGCGAGTGTCCAGTTCTATGTGATACTTGTGCAGGTAGCCGAACAGTTCGTCGGTGCCGAGAACTTTGGCGATGCGGACCAGCTGCAGAACGAACGAACACACACGCACACACACACACGCACACACACACACACACACACACACACACACACACACACACACACCACACACACACACACACACACAGTCAGGCTGAGTTCGAACCGTCTGCATGTTTCCCAGAAACTGAAGGTTCTTGTTTGCAGCTGTTTGATTCGTGAAAAAAAGCGGCGCAGCGTCCAATAACAGGTTTTATAAAACCCAAAATTCAAAAAAGTAAAAGCTGCAGAATAAATAGAATAAATATTAACTGGAGTATAGAGACTCTAAAAAAAACAATTTCCTGACAGAACAACACAATCAGCAATGGAGCCAAAATCACTAAAAAATATTAAAAACATTTTGCATTTTAGATAAAAAAAAACAAAACATTTTTTTCTATAATTTTCCACTCAGAACTCCCAGTTTTCAATCAAATTTATCTGTGTGGCCAGTTCAAAGTGCTTTACACATGAAAAATAAAAAGCCATAAAACATCACACAACCACCAATTTGAAAACAAATGTTACATTTCGTCGCGTGTCATCCTTAAAATAATCAATACATGTCAAATATGTTGAACCAGGTGAAGTTATAATCTCACCTGGTTCCAATTATTAAAGGAAATGAAATACATTAAATTGTAGGTTATTAGGGACATTGTAAAAAAGCAGTAAATTTCAGCCATAAATATGTTGATGTCTGAAATTCAACATAATTATGCCGTTAGCAGCGGCTAAGAGCTGGAGTTACTTTTAAATGTTACTTTTAAATGTATATTAAATGACTCTTTATTGTTTTATCCAGAGTTATGAAGAGCCACTGCAGGTTGCAGCTCATACAGCAGCTTTGAGGGATTCAGTGGCGCCCCCTGCTGACTCAATACTAGTCAGGTTTCCACAATCACAACAAACGAAATTTTTTTGTAAAAATGCAGCATTTAAAACTCCTGAAGTCCTTCAGCATGACAGTAATTATTTAAATCTTCACATATATTTATAAGTTAATACACAAAGATATTTGCATTAGAAACTAGACTAAAATACTGGGTGAGATGTGTTGTTGGGTGTCAGATTTCCCACGTTTCTCTGCGTTGTGGTAACGTGTGGATTGTTCCCGGCGGGCGCGACGCCTACCTGGTCATAATTGTCCTGGCCGTGGAAAAACGGCTCCTTCAGGAAGATCATGCTGGCCAGCATGCAGCCGAAGCTCCACATGTCCAAACTGTAGTCATACATCTGCAAAAACGTCCGCAGAATGAGACCATCGGAGCCGTTTAAGAACGAGATTTAACTCAGATGAACTAACCTGATAGTCCACTAGCAGCTCAGGGCCTTTGAAATAGCGAGACGCCACCCTGACGTTGTATTCCTGAGCGGGATGGTAGAACTCGGCCAAACCCCAATCGATGAGACGAAGCTGCAGCACAACAGACTCCATTAGTCCACAAACTGACCAGCGACGGTCATCAGCGGCGCAGCGACAGGGCCAAGAAAATGAAAAATAAAGCCACAATATTATGACTTTTTTCTCTAAATATTCAGATTTATTCTCATGACTGTCGCATCACCACTTTAGTCTGGCAAAATTATGATTTTATTCTCAAAATATTCACATTTTTGTAATACGACTTTTTTCTTGTTTTTTTTCACTTTATTCCTGTAACGTTACTTTATTTTTGTAATATTACGTCTTTATTTTAGTAACTTTGTTTTCGCATTATTGTAACCTTATGCTGGTATGTTTTTGTCTTCATTTTTGTTATTATTTCATGACTGAATTCTTTTTTTAATCGGCTCTAATAATCTGTCATATTATTTAACTTCAGAGGAGTAAAAAACATGTTTTTGTCTTTTCATAATCTTTAAATATAAAACTATAAAACTACCAGAACAGAGTCAAAATAAAACCAGAATAAAGGTGTAAT
The DNA here is from genome assembly GCF_027474105.1 of Poeciliopsis prolifica. Classification (NCBI taxonomy): domain Eukaryota; kingdom Metazoa; phylum Chordata; class Actinopteri; order Cyprinodontiformes; family Poeciliidae; genus Poeciliopsis; species Poeciliopsis prolifica. Next base: position 227,532 of record NW_026562544.1, read on the forward strand.
ATTACACCTCAGACAGTGAGAAACAAAATGTGTATTTATTATTTTATCATATTTAAATATCTGGTTTCAACTGTAAATAAACTTCATTAGAACCCGGTGCCATTTGAATATTAAGCACTTCCAGACCTTTAAGCACTTTCCAACCTTGAAAATGCCTGATTAAAACCCAGCCCTGTTGATTCAGCAGCTAAACGATCATTTTGGGGAGGAAGAGGAGGAAGAGGAGCAGCACCTTCCTCAGCTGGTGGTCGATCATGACGTTGTGCGGCTTCACGTCCCGGTGCATGATCCCCATGCTGTGGCAGTAGTCCAGAGCCTGCAGCAGAAACAAATCATCGTTTCCTCCTCAGACAGAAATAATGACACATTTATTTAACCGTCTGGAACCAAGCAGGACCAGCAGGACCTTCATCAGGTTTACTTCAGTAGATTCATTTCTTTTTTCTCCACCGTATGTTTTTCATTTTTACTGTTTCTCTGAGTTGAGTTCAATTTCTGGATACGTTACACAATGCAACTAATTTTCACTTCATGAAGAATAAAAACGCACCAAACAAATATCTTCATGTCATAGTGAGACCTCCTGTTCATAAACCAGCTTTGTTGTTCTAATATTTTCCATCTGCAGACATTTGAAGATCAATAAGATGCAGTAAATACTTTATACAGTCTACAGACGTACTTCACCTTTTGATCAAATCATTTTTAGTGGAATAATTTCTTGTATGAGTGTTTTATTGTTACTAAAATCAATATTTCTTGTTCGTTCCATGTTTCTGTCGCCGAGTTTTTACTCTTTTTGTCCTCCACAGATCCTGGAAGTGGCGGTTAAGCTTCGTACAGCTGATCTCACCTTGAGCAGCTCATACATGTAGTAGCGAATGTCGTAGTCGGTCAGCTTCTGGTACAGCTCCTGCAGAACGACAAGAGACACTCGAGTTTTAGCCGTTAGCCGCCAGAGGCTTCTACGCTAACAGGAAGTCATTCTGTTAGCTGCCTGTCGGTGCATGGAGGGTAGTGTGGAGCCAGCCCAACTCAAGTACCTTAAAATCTGTGTTATTGATGAACTCAAAGACAAGTGCTGGCGTTCTGGACTGCAAAGAGAAAACGACAAACACGGACAGCAGCTGCAGGTAAGTGGAGATCATTAGCCGGACTGGATTACGGCGGCGGCCATGCAGCGCTGCGGGCGGCCGGCGGGCCGGGCGCTCCGCTCTCACTCACCACCGGATCTTTGACCGTGTCCACCAGGCGGATGATGTTGGTTCCGCCTCGTAGGTTTTCCAAAATTTTAATTTCCCGTTTGATCTTCTTCTTCTTGACAGGCTGAGGAGCAGAAACCAGGATTTAACCAACAGGGAAACGAAATGAGAGGAAGCTCTGGCTTAGCCTGAAGCCTGGAAAGGCTGGTCATGTTCACATGTTCAACGTTTAAACAGTTTCACAAAGAAAAACCGAAAAAATACGACAACAAACCCGAGTCTGAGCAGAAGTTTCCCCTCATGATTCTTAAATCAAACTCAGCCTGACTGAACGTTTGGTTTTCTGCTACCTGCCGGGTTTGACATCCAGGTTTTGCTTTATTTGGTAATTTGGTGATTTCAGGAGCCTAAAAAAGCTAACTGGTGTCGGACACAGATTAAATAGCAGCTTTTATTTGTAAATGTTCAGTTTAAAAGTACTTGTTTCCGTTTCCTGATTCTCATTCATCTGCAGCAGTGAGGATGAGGATGATGAAGAGTTCTCACCTTGAGGATTTTCACCACCACCTTCTCGTTGTTTGTAACGTTTATCGCCTCAAACACTTCGCTGTACTTCCCTCGGCCCAGTTTGCGCACCAGCTGGTAGGTGTCTTGGTTGCTGAGAAGAGCAGAAACAACTCGCTGTTACCATGACAACGACGTCCTTGCGGCGCTGCTCGGTGCGCCGCCTCACCTCCAGTTTGGCACGTGTGCGTCGTAGTCCCAGTACTCCCGGTTCTTCTGCGTGTTGACGTCGGTGTAAACCCGAGCCTTGCTGCTGGCCGGCGAGGATCCGGGCATCGCTGGCGTTGAGGCTCCGCGTCCCGGACCGTCTCCTCCCTCGTAATACTCGTCGGCTCGATAGCGGAAAGCAGCGCAGCGGCTGTGCAGGGTCTGCGGCTCTAAGGTCGCCCGCTGTGCTTACCATTGGCTTTGGCGGCTCGAGGCCTGACAGGGAAGGCGGCGGGCCGGTCCGGGGCGGCCGCGGTGCAGAACGACAACGCTACGATCACAGAGTGAGTGAAGCTCCTGAGCAGGATATTGGGAAGGATGGGATGGAGAACCGCCAGCTGCAGGGAGAAACAGGAGGCCTTACAGTCCGCCTGGAGGAACACCATCTGACCACTCAAAACATTTTATTTACACTGAAGAAGACGACATCCACCAGCCCGCACTGTCAAACTGTGAGCTATGGGCGCCACCTGGTGGTCATCATGGTACTGCATGT